>NW_007735876.1:31952-63979 GCF_000696425.1 Galeopterus variegatus
GTCACGAAAAAAGACAAAAAGACAAAAAATAAATAAATAAATAAAAAGCGGCAATACTTTTTTGAGATCTTTTTAGAAAGTCTACACATCAATAGCCATCCTTGGATAAGTCCAGTTCAGAAGCCTCATTTTCAAGTGCACTGTTGTTCATTTGGAATGTCCCACCATAGTTTTAAATAATCTTTAGTAAGATTTTGCCATATTTGTAGGCATTTGCAGCTTCTGGGCCCTAATACTTATACACGTAAGGGCAGGTGTAGATGAAAAGTGGATTACTCAGTTCTTCAGAAATTAAGGATCCCATTTTTATGTTAAATCTGGGTGTTGACTCTGAGATCTCCTTGATCAACTTAGTCAAAATTTTTCTTCCTACCTAAGTGAGCAAGAAAAAGAAATGAAGAGTGTGAGATATGCCCTCACCTGTCCAATGCCAAAGGATGGACACAGAGACATGAGGTTCAGCAAAGCGAGACTGGGTGTCCAAAGGGCAGGCACATGGAAAAAGCCTGTAGCAAGTAATTTATTCCCTAGTATGCAAGTCCCTTCCCCCACTTCCTCATTGGCTGAGTACTACCGGGTGCACAAACTTCCCAAATGACAGCTAAAATTTATTACCCTCTTGCAAGGAATTCCTTTGTCTGGGGACACATGACAAGCCCATGAAAAAGGCCTGCTTAAGCCCTGTGAAGGGAGAAACACCAGGCAATGAAGAAAACAATGGGGGCTAGTAACTAATTACCATCTCAAGGAGAGCTCTGTCTGTTCAGAGACCCTCCGGGAATGGGCTGGACGAGTCAAACAACTTTTGAGCTGGGCCTGAATCAGTTAAAACACCCTCAGGTAAGTCTTTTCTGAAAATGAATCCCTTAGATTATTTTCTTAAAAGAAGATAGAGCACAAGATCACTGTGAGTTTCTGAAAGCCAGAGTTTGCACCCCTTGCAGTAATCAATGTTTATTGCCAGATACCTGAGGCTTCTAACTGAATCCAATCCAGTTTGCTACTGGATCCATTCAAATCCTGGGCCCAGTCCAGTTTCTGTTGTGACTTTTTAACCCAGTCCAGATAAACATTTTCTCAGACAAACTTGGATGGCTCACAACACAAATCTGTGGAGCTTCAGAATCCAAGAGAGAACTTACCCACAATCTCCAGATGCTGGAGGTTGCTGGAAGCTCTACTTCAGATCCCATCTGTTAAAAAGAAAAACTTTAGATAAATTAAACTGAACAGAATTTAACTGAGCAAAAAACAATTCATGAATCAGGCAGCTATCAGAACCAGAATATCAGAGCAACTCCAGGGCTGCTGCATGGTCAGCTATTATAGACAGAAAAAGAAAAGCAATTTATGGAAAATGAAAGGTTCAGAAACAGCTGGATTGGGAACAGCTGAGCATTTGCCTCATTAGAACAAGGTTTGAACACTTGGCTGACTGTGATGGGCTGAGCCTCAGCTATTGTTGCAAGAGTGGTTGCAGTCTGTTTGCATATCAAGTTAAGTTACAGCTCACTATGTCTGAAGAAACCTTTAGGCCAAACTTAATTTAACCCGTCATATGGGATTGGATCTAGGACTGCCATGAGCCATGCTGAGCACTATACTCAGACAGCTCTTCCTTTGAAGTGGTCTTGAGCAGGACAGAGTGGGGACGTGCCCCAGGGAGGCTGCTCAGAAATATTCAGACTGGATCAAAGTTGAGAGGGAGACCAGAAACTTCAGTAACTCAGGGACACATGACAGGAGGCTGATGCAACCTCTCATCGGCCTATTAGGCCTTAATTACTTTAGATTTCCCCCTCCAATAGCCAAATATTCCTCCCCTTAGTTAAGACATGGAAACATTCCCCTCCCAGAACCACACACAAACCTTCCTCCTGAGAATCCAGGGGTGCGTGCATTTCTCTCGTGCAGAGATGCCCAAGCACTATTTCTGTGTGTAAGCCAAATATTCCTCCCCTTAGTTAAGACATGGAAACACTCCCCTCC
Organism: Galeopterus variegatus; assembly: GCF_000696425.1. Classification (NCBI taxonomy): domain Eukaryota; kingdom Metazoa; phylum Chordata; class Mammalia; order Dermoptera; family Cynocephalidae; genus Galeopterus; species Galeopterus variegatus. The sequence continues at coordinate 33,942 of NW_007735876.1, forward strand.
CAGAACCACACACAAGCCTTCCTCCTAAGAATCCAGGGGTGCGTGCATTTCTCTCGTGCAGAGATGCCCAAGCACTATTTCTGTGTGTACCTTTGCTTGTAATAAAGCCCTATTATGTTCCATTTCTCTGTCCTTCTTTTCCTTTCCTTTCACTGGTCCTGTGAAAGATTTTTCTTTCATGGATAGACCAAGAACCTGGAACTGCCACCTGGTAACAGTCTTGTATTTCAGAGACTCCTGAAGATTCCAGGCATTGGAACAGATTTCTGGGATTCTTGGTGACAAGTGCCTCAAGATATCTGCAACAAATGCTGTCCTAGTTTTGTAAGTAAGTGGGCACTTGGAACACTGAGCAGAACTAACAGCTGACCTGTTCTGGTGTGAGTCAGCTCTGCCCATGGGCTTTTGCAGGGCCCTGTTGTCATTCAGAGTGGCAGCCTCTTTGCACTGTCTCAACCATCTGATGAGCACAGGAGCATCAAGAACGTGGGAAAAGAGCTGTGCCATTAAGGATGAATCCCACTGCACCCTAACTCAGAGTAGATTAAGAATAGGAAACGAATTCTCTCCTATACTGAGTGTTTCGGTGATAAAATGGGCCTGCACTGGTTGTTTCAGAGGCAAATCAAATTTCCAGGTTATTTCCAGCTCTCTGCTGGCACAGACTGTCCCATCAAGAAGCTGGATTCAGCAGTCCCTGGAGTTTAATGCACACATAATGACCCCTAAAGGAGAAGAGGACTCTTTGTAACTCTCTGAGAAAAAAGCCCTTCCCTGAAGCCCTTCAGCAGATCCCCCTCCTATTCTATTGACTAGAATTAGCTAAACCAGTTAAGCCCATTCTTGCAACTGGGTATGTGCGGTAGAGTGAGATTCCTCTGTGGTGTGTGGTGTGTGGTGGGGAGGGGATGGATACCTGAACATAATCCACGATCTGTAAGGAAGGAAGAGGGGAGGAATCCCCAAAAAGCCCTATAAGGGCAAGGTGAGCTGCTGCTGTGGAAGATTCCTATCCCAAAGCTAATGGGATTGTTGGATTTGATTTCCATCTCATTCTCACAGCCTTTTATAAATACCACCAAAAAGACTAGACAAGACAAAGCCCGTGAAGACTGTCAAAGGACAAAATGACAACAAATTTACTTAAAGATCTCAATTGGCTTTATTGCGATTCTAGGATCAGGCAAGATGTCATTCCATAAAATAGAATAAGTGTTCCAATGAGCTGAGCAGAGGAGGTTGGCTTTATAGACAGAAAAGGCTGAAGAAAGCAGAAACAAAGAACAAAGCATGGATTGGTCATTTCTAAGTTACTTCAGGCTCTCTCTTTTGTGTAAGGATTAAAGCAGAGGAGACTTCATTATTATACCTGTTGAAGATTTAAACTGGCCTGTTTGGGAAATTGGCTGTTATCCCTTTCTCCTGATTTCTCAGAAGGTCAGACCACAACCTAAGCAAGGAGGAACTTTAGCAGGGGTGACTCTTTCTTGACTTTTAGCCTGGTCTTGTGGGGCCCGGTGCATGAACTTGGTCCCAAACGATGGGCCCTATAATTTTTTTTTTTTTTACAAGACGGAAGATCTCCTGAGCTTCTTAGAGTGGAATCTGCTCTTTGCATCCTGACCTCTGCAAACAGAGTTCAAGTATTCAGCCTTTGGAGTTGCAACGGGACGATTACATCTGAATTGGTGCTTATCTGGGGGGCACGTGCACTTATGTGCTCCGCCAGCCCCATTTAGCAGCAACTCCTGCATCGATGTGTGCACCACTTGCGTAGGTGTTGTCCTTTAATTTCTGAGACATGTAGCAAAGCATCATCTCTCGCTGGCATGTTTTCTCGGTTCTTTATGAATGAGTTTTATTTAGAGAGCATCAACATGAACTTCCTGGTTTTGGCAATTAGTTGGCATGGCCTTTCAAAATTCCCCAATTATTCCTGTGCTGGCCAGGGGCCAAAAAACAAACAAAAAACCCCACAAGTTCCCAAATTGCTTTGTAAAGGCGGACACTGCAGTATCCGATTTCATTTGTGAAATTTAACTCTAAGAATAGTTATGAGCTATTGACAATTGCACCTTTAATAATGCCAAAAGCTCCGGATATACTAGTCTTGGGTGAAGCTGTGATGAGTAATACCTTTGTTATAGTTGAAGAGACCCCAAAATAGCCAGGAATGCAGCGTGCTTTCCTTTGTTTCCTTCTATTTTGTTTATCTTAAGATAGAGTAAACGGTTTTCAGCATATGAATTCTAGAACGTCCTCCTTAAGAACCAGAGCCTCATGATTTAAGGATTTGTCTGATTCGGGAGCTGGTAGACTCAGGTTGGGCAGCTGAGGGGGGGTACCATCTGTGACCAGGAGAGGGCAGCAGAGAACCCGCCCAGGAATCAACTAAGGAAATGCAGGAACCCAGAGGAAAACGCCAGCCTGAGTCTAGAGCTGAGGCAGAGTCATGTGCTCGTGTGCTGCAGCAAAGGCGGGTTGATGTGCTGGAACCCAGGGCAGTGGTCACATCGCCAGAGGAGAAACGGCGCGCAGAGGGGATGCTGCAAGTCTGAGTCCCAGGCGTCAGGCCGAGCCGAGGGGTGGTCAGAGCGTGCAAGAAGCTAGTGTCAAAGGACAGAACTACAATACATTTAGTTGAAGATCTCAATTGGCTTTATTGTGATTCTAGAATTGGCCACACGTCATTCCATAAAACAGAATAGGTGTGCCATGAGCCAAGCAGAGGAGGTTGGCTTTATAGGCAGAAAAGTCTGAAGAAAGAAGAAACAAAAACAAAAAGCGGATTGGTCATTTCAAAGTTAACTTCTTTGTAAAGTGGGGACAGAGAGACAGAGCAACAGAAAAATATCAGCAGGTCACTTCAGGCTATCTCTTCTGTGCAAGGATCAAAGCAGAGGTGACTTCGTTGTCATACCTGCTGAGGACGTAAACTGGCCTGTCCAGCAAAATTGGCTGTTACCTCTCTCCCTGCTTCTCGGAAGGCCAGACCGCAGCCTGTGACTGGAGCTCGGCAAGGCGGCTCCGTTTGGTTTTCACTCTGGTCTTTTGGGACCTAGTGCAGGAGCTTAGTCCAAAACAATGGCCTCCCATAGTTTTTATTTAATGTTAGTCATATTGATCTCTAGAGATGCAGCTTTTTATGTTTAAAAGTAACTTTTATAGTTTATAATTACAATATAAAATATATTCATTGGAGAAGGTCTAGAAATTAGAGAAAAGTGCACAGAAGAAATTAAAACTCATTTGTAATTGTACCAACCAGGGATAATAATTTTGGTATAAATTCTAACAGTGATATCTGCCTATTGATCATCTTTCTACCTAAACACAGTTGGGGTAATATATTTAGCCATATGCCACCAATATTTTTCCCTGCCATTATATACTTTTCTAAAACATTAGAAAACTGTCTGCATAGCATTCCATCATATGAGTGTACCATGCTTAATGAAGCATTTTGAATACATTGTCCAATCTTAGAGGGGACAGGGTCATCCTGGAACTTTGCACCGACTGACGTCAAACTTCATTATGCTGCAGATCAGGCATTATAAAATTAATAAATTCAAATAAGCATTTTGAATACATTGTCCAATCTTAGAGGGGACAGGGTCATCCTGGAACTTTGTACCGACTGACGTCAAACTTCATTATGCTGCAGATCAGGCATTATAAAATTAATAAATTCAAAGTTTGGGAAAATAGGGAAAAACTAATTACCTCTGAGCCCAGTACCCTAATTCATTTTTATTTTTGTTTATTTTCCACTAGTCTTTGTCCAAATGCATAAATAGTCTAACATGATTACAATCGTAATGTACATTTGCATCTTATTATATCATAAACATTTTTAACCTGACTAATGCTTTTCATAATTTATAATGTCTGGGTAATATTCCTCTCAGTGGATGCATAATGATTTAATTTGTCATTATCTTATTGTTGCTTTTTTTTTGCGATTATGAATAATTTTGCAATGAACATTTTTATGATTATAGCTTTATTCATCATTTGCATATTTCCTTAGATAAAGTCTTACAAGGGGGTAGGAGGGTGTGCTCACACTCTAGCAGTAATGTAAATATCAATTGCTTACCTTAGTTTTTGAGAGTGGATTTACATTGGTTCTGTTATTGAGTATTTTTTAAATGGAATTTCATTCTTATTGCTAGAAAACACATTCAATTGGATAGTAGCACAATTTAGACAAGAAATAGACAGATTTTATTTTAAGTGAGACAGTGCTTGATTTTTGCAGAGGTAATTTTGAGTAGATGCTCCTTCCACACCTCATCCATGTGCAGCTGTAGGCGCTCTGGAGGACTGGGAAGCATTCGTAAAAACTAATTAACAACATACCTGGCAAGGTCTCTTCACATTAGTGGATCTTCATGGCTATGTAAGTTTTTAAAGACCAGTATCTATTGCATGTGTGTATTAGATTACACGTGATAATAAGGAATTGCAAGAAGTAAGTGGAAGGACCATGAAATTCTTCGGCTTCTGGTGTCTCTACTTAGTTTAGATTCAGTACAGCACTCAGTTAATGGTGCATGGTGGCAGGGAGATAAAAGCTAAGCGTCTAACAATTTTTTTTCCAGTAAGGATTTGAACAAGAATGGAGGGCACGTCCACAGAGGACCTGGAGTGGCACATGACCGTTAGTTCCACGCTGCTTCACAATAGCGACTGTGAAAGAACTAAAACTGTTCAAATTTATAAGTATAGAGTTCCCCAAAATACGAAATAAGTAAAAGCAAACAGCAATAGTTAAAACCTTAATATCAATGATCACCTGCTGTGGAGACTGATGAAATACATTCTCCATTACTCCACACAGTCATATCTAATTTATTAGCAGGGAGTTACAAGACTCCCTGTGACTGTCATTACACTGAAGACTTTACGACCCACTGTAAATATTTATAAGAAATATATCCTGAGTGACTGATTTTTTTTTTCTTTCTCATCATTTACCTCCTCTCCACACCTAAAAAAGCCAGACTGGGAAGAAAGAAAACTAGATGTGGAATCGTATTTAATTTGTCTTATATTTATTCCTCAAACCATTGGTTCCTTTGAAATAAAACATATTTTTTACAATTATAGTTTTTTTGACTGTTCTTTTAAATCTCTTCTTGAAATGAACAAGTTACACCTGACACCATTCTTACCCTTGTCACATGCACGGAAGCTTCACTGCATGGCTCTCAAAGGCCAGCAGAACCCTTACCTCCACCCAGATGCCAGGGGTCAAAGTTCGGAAGGAGCACTTTCTGGCCGCTGCCCCACACACATCTTCTTTTCAGAGTGGGCAGCCCTAGCAGAAGAAGTGGGTCCCTGTTGCCAAGCTAAACAACGTGAAGACCCTACCTGGCCAAGGCTGAGCACCCCGCCAGGTTTGTGAGCACCCGAGCCAGGCAGGCCTCTCCTGACAGCCTGTGCACAGAGGCCAACCCTGTTTCCCTCCCCGTGTGGCTGGAGTCTTTCACTGCCCCTTGATGCTGGGCTGGCCTTGCCTCTTGCTTTGGCGAAATGGTAGTAGGTGGGTCCCAATCACAGGCCTCAGGTATTGTATTAGTCCATCTGTGTTGCTATATCAGAAATACCTGGGACTGTGTAATTTATAAAGAACAGAGGTTTATCTGGCTTACGATTCTGGGACAGCTGCATCTGACACGGGCCCCAGGCTGCTTCTACTCATGGTGGAAAGCAGCAGGCAGCCAGCAGGTACAAGCAAATCACATGGTGAGAGGAAGCAAGAGAGAGAGGAGGTGCCAGGGTCTTTTAAACAACCAGCTCTCGCAGGAACTAGTCAAGCGAGAACTCACTCATTACTCCCCCCTCCCCCAGGGAGAGCATTAATCCATCCATGAGGGATCCGCCCCCATGACTCGATCAGTTCCCAACACTGCCACATTGGGGATCAAATCTCCACATGAGTTTTGGGGGGACAACACATCCAAACTCCATCAGGTATGTTGCACTGCTCGACTTGGCTCTTGTGCTCTGGGGGTCTGACAGAAGAATATGGCCCAGGTCACCACTGTCCCTTCATCTAAAACCCCAGAGTGAGGTAGAGAGTTGCTCCTTATGGCCACTGCAGCAGGGCCTGAGCAGGCCTGAACAACCTTCAGGCTGGAGGCTTGGGCCCAGAGTCTAGCATGGCCCATCTCACTTGCAGTTGAATTGAGCATGAAAGTTCCTTGAGGTTAGTTTTGTTTCAAGCCCCTGTATTTTTACAGGATAATTTTGTACACAGCATTATTGAGGCAATGGCTGACTAATGGACTAGCAATTGTTTGGTTGTGGATCCTGGAGATGGCAGGACATTCAAGCTTGGGCTTGGGTGGCCATTTGGGGGCCCTATAAGCTAGTGAACAAGCAGAGAGAACTGCAGGTATCGCCTGCTCATTTTCTCACTTGTTTTTTGGGGACCGATTTTTAAGTGGTCTGGGGAGAAGTAACTGGCTCCTAGTCAAGTACGTGGCATGTATTTTTTTCCCAATATCTTGTGACATTATTTTTTGCAGCCTGGAATTTTGTAATAAGGAAGACCCATATCTTGATTAAAATGTGTTGATAAATTTGGGGAAAGACTGTCTAGTGACAGAATGAAAAGTGGCACTGGATCTAAATGTTCATAGTAAATTCAAATTGGCATCCTTACTATGTTGTCACTAGGTAAAATGAGAATGCAGGGAGAGCTCTTCAACTTGAGCACTGAAGCATTGTTAAATGCTCAGAGAATATTGTCAAAAATGCAGAGTGTGTCCCTGACTGCAGGTGTAGAAATGGACTTTCTGGAAGTTCATGACAATGGGAGAGAGTCTGCATTGACCAGTGGGCCTGTTGTTTTAGTTGAAAGTAAACGAGCTAGATGAAATCCCAAAGTCTTCTTGATGTGAGGAAGAGGTTTTTTCATACAACAGTTTATACCATTCTATTGGTGAACCACTCAGTGTATTTCTATTTTCTATGAAATGCCAAACAGTGACGTCTGTGTGATGGTATGTAAGAATTTGAATGTTAGGATAATCAAGAGAAACAAGAATGTGTGGAATTGGGACAGTAGGATCCTCTTAGCTGTAAGCATAAGAAAATCAAACCACACTTGTTTAAGTGATAAAATGAACATACCAACTCAGGTAATTGAAAAGTGTCACCTCTCCCCCATGGTGATGGAGATGGAAAGGATTACTCAAAGCCCATTTCTTCTGAGCAGTGAGAAACCCCAAAGGGGTTAATTTCCTGGAACCCTTGAGAGAGGCATTACTCCTCGGGAAATTAACCACCAAAAGAGGGTTTTCTCCCCGTGTTTATTCTCCAAGCAGGAAAGTTACAGAAAAGGAACATAGGTGGAGGTATGGCTAAGCATAGTTTAACAATAGAGGCTGGTAACATCAGTAAAACGACAAAGTGACATTCCATACTGTAATTAGTAAAAAGTTAAGTCCATCCACCAACAAAAGCTTGTTCTTAGCAAACATCTTCCTTCCCTACAGCAATTTCCCCAGTATGTTTATATAACAATCAAGAAACTTTCTTAACATTTCAATCAGTAGGTTAATCTGCATCAAGGGCATCTGTCCTTAAGTCAGCAATTTTGCTGTGTTACAATTCTTCATCCACAACAGAGACTTTAGCCTCGGGAAAGTTCCCTGTCCTTTGCAAGCTCAACATTTCTATATGTAATTTTAAAAAGTTAGGTTATACCTGAAACTACAGGGCTTTGGAAGCTAGGCCCTGTGAAATACATTTGCTTTATAAATGTTAGCATACTCCACAGAAAAGTCCTGAAAAGGTCAGGCTTGCAGAAGCACTGGGCCTGGTGGGTTGGCACAAGCTAAGGCTGGCTGTCCTGGGTGGACATGGCAGTTGGCAGCAACTCAGGCCACATAGAGCTTTAACCATGAGTGGTGGAGACAGCACACCTCTCCAGTAGCTGCCACTGAAGACAAAACTCCTTCTGAGAAGTTTCTAAAAAATGTCTGCTTTCATCTCGCTTGCCCAGATTAGGTCATGTGCCCACCTTTGAACTAGTCCTTGTGGCTGAAGGACTGTGAAGGCCATACTGAGTCCACCGTATGGAAAGCATCAGGCCCATGCTGGTCACTGGGGCCAATGGGAGTCCTCTGCCCAGCAAGGGCTCACCATCTGCTGGGGAGGGTTTCAGACTGACAAATGATTACACACAGTGAGACAAGAGCTAGGACCCTTGAGTGGAAGGGGGCAGCCACTCAGGCAGATGGGGATGTCCTCAGGAGACTCCCAGCAGGAGGTGCTGGCCTAGATCTAAAGAATGAATAGGACTTTAGCAGACAAAGGAGACAGAGGGGAGCAAAGAACCTGGGGTAGAAAGAATATCACATTATGTAAGATTTGGGATGAGTCCCAATCTCACATAGAACGGGAATACTCGCCTCGAAGAGACCACAAGACCAAGAGCACTGTAATTAGCAAGAGGTTTATTATTTCCAACGCGTTGGGTTCTCACCGCCAAGCTGGGGTGAGACCCCGTTAGGTTTTTTTAGCTGTCTTTTTATACATTTTTTAGGGGCAACGTTTCTGGCAGCCAGGAGACAAAGGCATAAGCAGTGTTTATTGGCTAACTTAAGTGACCCTAAAGCTAATTGGTTGGCACCCATCCGTCTCTAGGTGATTTCCCTTCTGACTTCTTTACTGGTAAACACTTGGCCATCTGCTGGTTTGACTTAGCTATGTAGAGACATAAAATCAGCTAAGTACTTCTGTACCTCATAGCTCTGTGGTTACAAGCCTGTGCCTGTGTTAGCAAGAAAACCACAGGCTGTCAGCTCTGAGCTCTTCCTGTGTAGGGCAGAAGTAGGCCAATCCTCAGAGACCCCTCCTCAAGCAACCACACTTACCCAGGTGTGATAAGACCCCTACCCAGAGGTTCCTTAGAGAACATGCTTATGTGGAAAGTTTTATGTTCTACCGCAACCTACATTTCTCAGCTCTTACAAGCTAGCAGAACATCCTGTGTGTATAGCTGGCCTGGGGGAGGGGGGCAAGGTGTGTCTTGCTGTAACAGCTTTAAAGATGGCTTCACTGTTGTTAAGTTAGAGCAAGCCCGTTTACAAAAGCAGATAGCGCAGGTTAGAAGTTTTCAATTATAAAAAGCAATTTTGTTGGGAAACCTGAAGTAACAACTGGTATATTGCCAAAAGCCAGGCTCACGGTCTCATATAAAAATTGTCAAGGTAAGCACAAGAGCTATAAGGAAAAATTTATTTATTTATTTATTTATTTATTTAGTCCTTTTTGAGACCAGCTGCACCGCGCTCAGCCAGTGAGTGCTGTGAGTGCGCCAGTCATCCCTATATAGGATCCGAACCCACGGCGGGAGCGCTGCTGCGCTCCCAGCGCTGCACTCTCCCGAGTGTGCCACGGGCTCCGCCCATATAAGGAAAAATTTAAATGCTGGCACAGAGACCTTCCTGGCCAGATGTGGGTGACTTCCCAATGAATATCCAACCGTTGGGCTGAGAAATCTCAGAGTGTTCCTCTAGTGGCAATATTATGCCCTTTAAAAGGAACACAGTAAGTTAAACTTATTTGTTAGGATTTTTGTCCTTCTAAAACAGGACTCTCTCTCTTCAGTTTTCTCTCCAACATTCTTAGCTTTATACTAAGTACAAAGGATGCTTACTGAATTCTGTTCACAGATGAGAGGTACGTGGGATTTTGAAAATAACCCTCCCCAAGGACTTAGAGAATCTCAATCTACACAGCTGGATGTGTCATGACATTACAGAGATCGTGTCTTTCTGGTGGTCAAACAAACAAACCCAAACCAAACAAAAACCCCAAAACCAAAACCAAAAAACCAAAACATGAAACACAAATGAAAAACAAAATAAAAAATTGAAAAGCCCCTGTGGGGAAAATAGAATAATCTAGTCAGGCTCCCTCGGCTCAGGTCTGGCTGGGGGTCAAGCAGCACATTCCTTGTAAACAAGTCGTGCGTGGGTGGAGTTAGTGTGCATGTGCACCCACGTATCTTTCTAGTTAACTGCTTTTGTGTGTTCTGCAGCGTGTGAGGCAGGCTGGCTGCAGAGAGCTCACATCTAAGAATAGAGCTTGTTTACTCTGCTGGCAGCTGCTCAGTTTCAGTTTTTCTTTGGACTTTTGCTGGTAGCAGTTGAGTTTCCGAGTTTCTCGGTGCACTGCTTAGCTCATAGTGTTGAGTGTGCTGAATAAAGACTATTCCTACTTCATCCAAGGCTCCGAGGGCCGCTTTGCCCCGTTACCTAGCTCATAGACCTGCGTGTGAGCTCCAGACCCAGCCCTAGCTCCACAGTAGGCCCAGTCGGCAGGATTACCGGCAGGTAAAAGAGCCCGACAAGTAGCACGGTCACCTAGCTCGACAGTCCCCAAATCCGCACACCAAATCCCCAGACTCCGAGCGCTCCCTTTGCCACCTGAGGGGGCGCTGGAGCTGGTGTGGCGAGGGTCTCGCCCTGCAGCACCTCCTGGTTCCAGGCCATGCTTTGTGTTCAGTCTGGACACTCGGGTCTGTCGGGGAGGACTGCGTTGCGATTCCGCTGTCACTGCGGAGCCAGGTCTGACGCTGCGAACCTGACAGCCTCCCGCTGGGCCTGGGACCCCGCCGGGCTTCCCCTGCTCTTCCAGTCCCTCGCGGAGCATCGCGTCACCTCGCCCCTTCCCCTCCCCAGGCACCTGGCATTCTTTCCCTTCCTCAGAGAAGCCAGCTTCTCCCCGCTTGGTGCTCCTGGCTGGCCGCCATCCCACGCCCCTTGCCCGGTGTCGTGTCAACCTGGGCCGCCGGCGTCCCACCCCCTGCGCTCCCGCAGCCGCCGCCACCCCGGTCCACCTGTCCCTGCAGTCCTGGGGCGCCACATTTCCTCCTCCGTGGACCGAACACAAGACCGGCTTCCCCAGGCCCTGGGCTAAGCCTGGATCCAGAGGCCGAGTCCTCCTTTCATCAGCAGCCACACGACCGCGCTGAGCCTGGGTTTCCTCATCCGTGGACGGTGGGAAGGACATTACTGCACAGGGTTGCTGGGAGAATCCGCCGAGGATGTGGACATGCAGACCACGGTGTCGGGCACTGTAGGCTCTAAACAAATGTTCATTCCCTTTTCTCTTTTCATAAGTAAGATCGGAAACTCGGTGCACATTTAGGACTCTTGTCTAATGTTCATGGGTCATGGTGGGTGTGTCTGCATAAGTGTGGGCTTTGGGAAGGGAAGATCTGGGTTCAACAGCTGGTGTCACCGCTTATCAGCCAAGTGGTGTCAGAAACTCCACTCAGCTTTGCCGAGCCTCAGCAGTCTGCATCTACGAAAATGGCAACAACGTTAACACCTCCCAGCTATCCTGGATCAAATAAGGTAATACACAAAAGTGTTTTGTAATCCTTGCAGTTTTAAAATAAGTAAAATTTAACTTTTTGGAATCGTGTCTTGCCCTCTCAGTGTCTCACCCAGGTAAGTTTTGCCTCTGCTAAGGACTCACAGTCCACTTGGCCTGACCGTCACTGGCGTTTAACATGGGCTTTGGCACAGAGATGACATGAAATAAGAGTTTGCTGATGTCCTGAGCAATAGATAAAGAGATGTGCCACCCAGACCCCCTTCAAGAGAGGACTTGCTGCCCAGCTGCAGGGGTGGCCAGCAACCTCCTCCAGCTTCAGCTCTCTTGGGGTCAGTCTTGGCCATGTCCTGGCAGACCTCACATCTTCCCCGAGGCAGCATGTTTCTGGTGACCAAGCCAGGCAGGGTGCAAGGGCTGAGCCTGCTGGCCTGCCTGGCAGCTCTGCTTCTCCTGCTCTCTTCCCACCCCCAGCCCCACCCTCAGCAGGTCTGGCCCCCAGGGGGCTTCTACATAACATCCTGCACAGTAAACTCCTCTCAGAGTGCGTCTCAGGGAACCCAGCCCATGACATAAGATGTCCAAGTAGATTTCACCCTCGGGAGCCTTCACAGATATGACTCCATGTATTTTCTCCATGCACTTGAACTGAGGATCATCTCTGTTGTCACTGCTCAAGACATAAACCAAAATAAACGGCTGTGTTTGTTGCATGGTTACTCTGGCCTTTCACTGGGAGAGGAGCAGTTCATGTGGAATTCAGTGGCTCATAGAAAGCCATGTTACTGTGTGTGAAGTAAAGTTATTAGGACACTATTTGGGAGACAGAACATATCCAATGACAGGGACACTTCAAGAGCTTAGCCTATATTCTCGTAGCTCTGTTGACCTTGCTTCAATTGTTTTCCTGAGAGAAACAGATAATTCCTACTCTACTTGTTGAACTGTTTCAGAATAGAAAAATAATTGAAATCTCTCCTTCATTTTTTTAAACCAAAGTCAGGGTAACCTAAATAACAAAATCTAATAAAGAGTACAAAGACAAGAAAACTGTAATCAAATCCAGTAGCATTTTATAATAATGCCTGCTGGCCACCAGGGCTCTTTGGAACAGCAGTGTCATGCCAGGTGAAAGGCTGGCTCTCCAGCCAGGCCGCCAGGTGCAAGTCCCAGCTCTGCTACTTTCCAGCCTCAGGAATTTGGGTTTGCTGCATAACCTCCTTTGTGAGATGGGAATGATAATAGTACCCACCTCCTAGGGTTTTTGTAAATATTAAGAGAGGAAATTCATGCTCAGCACTCAGTACAGCACCTGCAGACGGAGCTTAGCAATGCGCAACTGCAACCAGTGTGAGGTAGTGGGCCATGCAGCCCAGGCAACCACCTTTATTAGAAGTCTCCACTTTGAGCACACTGTTAGGAAACCAGGACCTTTTGCAGACCTGGAATATGAGGAACAAATAGGGGAATGCTTGAATCTGTTCTCAACATAAGACTGTCTTCGCAGAGTTCTGTCCTGTGGCTCTCAGCATGGCACTAGGCCTCCCTGTGGTGTTAGACCACCCAGATTGTGCTTGCATTTGTTGGAAAGGTGGTCTGATCAAGCGCGAAGCCCAAAGAAAGCCCAGTAGTCCAGCCACCCCATGCATTTTGCCCTGGGCCACTTACGCATCTGCCCATCACTTGTAAAATAAAGATCCTTTGTGGGTTGAAGGTCAGTGTTTTAGGTATCAGAGAAATGGGAGGTCCAGAAAGTAGTGTCAAAAGCCAGATTCTTGGGCCGGCCCGGTGGCACACTGGAGAGTGCGCCGCTTGGGAGCGTGGCAGCGCTCCCGCCGAGGGTTCGGATCCCATGTGGAGACTGGTTCCCGCTCACTGGCTGAGCGCGGCGCGGGCGCAACACCGAGGGTCGCGATCCCATTGCCATCCCCGGTACGGGTGCGACACCGAGGGTTGCGATCCCGTTACCGGTCAGTAAAAAAAAGACAAAAAGGAAAAAAAAAAAAGCCAGATTCTTGGCCAGAGTAAACGATCTTTTCCCTTTTTGCTGTAGTAGCAAAAGCATGTTTTATTTACAGACCAGGCACAGCAGAGACAGTTCTTGAGGAGGAGTTTAAGTCATGGGATGCAAGCAGGGGCTGGCAGAGGCAGTGCAGCAGCTCGGGCAGGGCTGCGGAATGAAGGTGGGGCGGCGGCTACAGCGCCCGTGCAGCTCAGGGAGACCACCCGGGAGGCGCAGGCACAGCCGTGGAAGCGGGAGCCCATGTCAAGCCCAGGAGAGCCCCGGTAAACAGCCACACGCTAGTTGCTAGAAATCGCCTGGAAACGAATGCAAAACCATGCTGACCCTGCATGTGGAGGAGGGTGGGAGGTGACAGCCAGGTCGTCCATGCTTTTCTTAAATAATTGCATAACTTGTTGATATCTCTGAGATAGAACTGTACATAAATACATAGCAAGTGATTGCACTTCAGTAAATGCTTATGATGATCGGTATTAATGGTGAAGATGAGGACAGAAGTTCTCTCTCCCCATGTGCTATGAGTCTGGAGGGCAAGGGGATTTTTGAATATAAATCATGAAGAAATTGTGAGGACAAATGAGTGAAGTGTCTTGCTCTTGAACTTACTAGATTTAAATCGCCTGTTTCTTCATACTTTGCTCATGCGCAACTTATAAAACTGTCTATTAATCAGACTTCCTGCCATTTCAGATAATGCAGAAGTCAGGGGGAAAGATTTATTAAGGGAAAATGTCATGCTGTTTTCCTCAATTTTCACATGTACATGCAACTAAGCTTACAAAGTAAAGGTGACTAATTTATATGTGATTATGCACAAGGTGACAGACCACTGTGGTGCAGTCTTAGCAAACGTTAAGGTTGCCCCTACCTGCGTCTCTTAAGAAAACATGGGTCTGTATAGTTTTCAGAAATCTGAGCTCGGTTGAGGCAAATGTAGCCTTAGGAATGTGAAAACTGGGAGACTAGCCGGGATTCTGTAGCTTATGAATTGGGGACACTTTTGAGAGTCAACTCAGGTGCCAGGACAACAGGCATAAAAAGTGAAGCTGTGCTGGGCACACAGAGATGAATGTCACTCTATTAAAAGGTACGTTAAAGAATAGCAGCTGAAAGGAGGAGCTGGAGAGGGTGAAAACTTGCAGCCTACACGTGGGAGAGAGAGGATTCCTGGCATCAGAAGCACGTATCAGATGGGGCAGGTCGAGCCATTCCTCACACGTGTCGTGTTCAGCCCTCCCTTTCGTAGGCTGTGCTTGCTTTTTGTGTGCTGTTGTACTTCTTTGGTAGACTGTTAACTTCTCTGGATTGGGAATTAAAAAACTGTTTTACAGTAGATTTGCTGCCAAGAAGAGGAGGCATTCTTCTCCAGCAATGAATTCCTCATTTTACCTGTATTTCTTGGATCTCAACCTGAATGCCACACATGGCAACCTTTCAGGACCGAATGTCAAAAACAAGTCTTCGCCATGTGAAGACATGGGCATCGCTGCGGAGGTGTTTCTGACTTTGGGTTTCATCAGCCTCTTGGAGAACATCCTGGTCATAGGTGCCATCATGAACAGCAAGAACTTGCATTCTCCCGTGTACTTCGTGTGCAGCTGAGCAGTGGCTGACATGTTGATGAGCATGTCCAATGCCTGGGAGACCGTCACCATATACTTGATAAGTAACAAGCACCTGGTGATGGCAGACGCTTTTGTGCATCACATTGACAACGTGTTTGGCTCCATGATCCGCATTTCCGTCGTCACCTCGATGTGCAGTCTGCTGGCCATTGCAGTGGATAGGTATGTCACCATCTTCTGTGCCCTGTGCTACCACCACATAATGATGGCCAGGCACTCTGGAGTGATCATGGTGTGCGTCTGGGTGTTTCGCACAGGCTGCGGCATTGTTTTCATTATTTACTACGAATCCACTTACGTTTCCATGTTCTTCACTATGCTGTTCCTCGTGCTGTCTCTGCACATACACGTGTTCCTCCTGGCACGGACCCATGTCAGGCGGATGGCACCTCTGCCCAGGTACAGTGCCATGTGGCAGAGGAGCAGCACGCAGGGCACCGTCACCCTCGCCATGCTGCTGGGCATCTTCATCGTGTGCCGGGCTCGTTTCTTCCTCCATCTCATGCTGATGATTTTGTGCCCTCAGAACCTCTACTGCTCTTGCTTCATGTCCCACTTCAATATGTACCTTGTGCTTATCATGTGTAACTCTGTGATTGACCCTCTGATGTATGCCTTCCGCAGCCAAGAGATACAGAAGACCTTGAGAGAGACTATTTGCTGCCACGCGTGCCCCCACAGTGATTAGGCTCAGAGATCTCCTCTCTGCCAGAGACCAGCTCCGCAGGACTCGCTGGACCTGAATAGGTGGTGTGGCGTCGGCGAGGAAAGAAAGAGACGGACCACAGATGTCTAGTGCAAGTGTGGATGATGACCACATGAATCTTGCTTTATTTATATTTTTTACTTAACCTTTTACATGATGATATATCTTTTATTCAAAACATTTATTATTTCATCTCTATAGAAAAAGAAAAATCAAAATGTTCCAAAGCACTCATGCTGTGACAAAAGCACCCTCTCATGCATCAGTAATTCACCCCAAAGCCTGTGGCTTGTGGCCAGGAAACTATGTAATAGCAGCATGCTTGGCATTAAAACGTCAGACTTTTGGTCTGAATCACATTTCTTAACCTTTTAAACTTACACATAAACTTATATTCTAAATTCCTATTAAATTTTACTTACACTTATATTTAACAATTTAATGTTTTATATTAATTATTTTAATTCTTAACCAAAATCACAATATCTGTAACATGATTTTATATAATGAAACTTAATTATGATGTTCTATTATATTTTGTACTACTATTAAAAACAATTACACTTTAAACTAATCTAAACAAAATCTATTAATATCAAAACCTTTTTATATATCTCTACTATTTTACCTATTTATCTTTTTTTTTTTTTAAAACAGGTTAAAGTTGGATACAGAATAAGAAGCTTGGGGAGATGAGGCTTGGGAGTTGAAATCAAGTGTGGAAAACAAGATGAATTAACTTCCCAGGCTGCATGAGTATTCACATTTCTGATTGAGTTGCAGCAGGTTTGTTTCTTCTTTTGAACTCAAAAGCCATTTGGAATCTTTGGAGGAACTTCACGTCATCTTTTAAGTTTTGCTTATGGTTGTCAGGGGGGCTAGCACCAGAATTTAATAGAGATGGCTCCAAGGGGACTACAGTATCAATAATGTTGTCACAGACCCACTGCTGCAGTTTCTTGTACAGGCTAAGTCCCACTTCATTCACACTCATGCTTTTAGCATCACAGCTAGCCATATTTTGAATTGATGGTCTGGAACTGTTTATCTTTATAGTAAAACTTTCTATTTACTTGTCAATTGACTCTGGGAACAGTACAAGGAACAGAGTAAAAAATTAAATGATCCTACTCAAGCTAACAAAAACACACTATATCATTCTTATTATTACTAAAGAAAGAACATGTTCTTGGTAAATCAAGTGAAACTGTGGGAGTGTGGAGAAACAAAGAAATCTGTAACTGGTTGTGATCAATTAGTTATAAACATTACTGCACTCGGACCCACCGTCTCCCTGGGGGGAAGGTACATAAAAATCCAACATAATAACTTCATTCCACACGTACAAGAGCATGACCACAGCCACAATGGGTTAATGCACACATCACTAACAAGGAAGATTAATAACAAAATTAAAAGGAACCAACCCGTACTGGGAACATGCATCAAAAACGCCTTTAATACTGACAATACCTTTTTAAATAAACTAATTAATTTTGATGTATTATTAACATGTCCCTCGAGAAACCCCGGGGCCCTTGGAATCCTCTGAAGGACATGCTAGTATGGCTTTGAGAAACTCCGGGGCCCTTGGAATCCCCCAAAGCCACACTAAGCCAAAAGTGAGGCTGTTTAATTCTGGGAAGCCTTGTCAAGCAACCAAAGGTGAACACACAAGAACTTCCCATGGAGCCGTGCCGCACACACAAGACCCTCTTGCAGCCTGCTGAACAAGGGGCCTCACTCTCAGGCTCCCATGCTGTTCCCTATGGCAGGATGGCTCACGGCACCACTCAGAGGCTGTCTTCTCCTTTGTCTGTTTAGCTACGACAAAGTCAGCGGTAGGCAGGGGCAGTCACAGCCGCGTGCTCCCCTTGTGTCTTTCCCAGCTCACGCTTGGGCGTAAGGTGTACTCCTTTTTTCCTGTGGTGATTGTTGTGTCAAACATGCGCATGCTGCTTATCCATTTGGAAAAGGTTCTGTGACAATTTCTTACTATCCCTTTTCATCCTACTGTTTCTGCTGTTCCCACATTTCTGGGGTCCCATGGATATGTCCCATGTACATATCCAGTGTGTACCCAGGGAATGTACAACATCCTGAGTGCAAGTCTAAGCACGATGAAGAACTGGCGTGATTGGAAGAAAACAGTATCTGTATCAGGTATGGTTGCTTTTTCTCCCTAGGAGCAGGTCTGTACTTTGCTTGATGCGCCCACGAGTTGTGCATGCTTTTCAGGGAAGAACCAAGTGGTCAGATTCTTTCCATTTGAAATTTCCTGTCCATTTGTTACGGGATGTCTCCACAGCTCTCCTTTCCTGAACCGTGGTTTTATGGATTGTGTTCATAATTGTCGGAGAATGGGATTTTCTTAATTATACTTCTATCATGGTTTTGCACTTATCCAGACATAAAACTTTATGCTACAACCTTGTCTCATGTGAAAATCTCTGTGACTCTTTCTCACTGTCTTCTTCTAACTCGATCCATGGTTTTCTGGTGAGTGTCCATGGCTCAAGATGCCCTCATACTGCATGTAGCACATCCCATAGCCAAGTTGTCCTTGGCCTTCTCATACTGGATGTGTCTTGGGGTCTGAAGCCCTGTCACTGCGCACTTTGCAGCATCTCAGTCTGACTCCAGCAGACAGTGAAATGCAGGGCCCAGGCTATCACCCAGGGAACCCCATCCCTTCTGACCTAGAATGGAGTGAGAAAACCTGACTCCAGTCTTGACTCCGTGTGGCTGTGTGGCCTCGATCATCTCATTTCGGGTTTCACATCCGAACCGACCTCACAGGATGGCAGGAGACCTGCATGAGGAAATGTGAGAACTTCCTGTAAATTTGTAAAGCACCATAAGAATTTACATTTTATTTTAAATAAATAATGCAGATGGGATACATACTAGGGTAGGACACAGGGGCCAGTGGCCAGAGCAGTGGCTTGGACCCCAAGAGGTCTGCTTTGCCCCAGAGGTGCCATGTGGCCTCTGGGCCTCGGTGTCCCAGGGCTTGGGTCCTTACAGTTCTCATATTCCATTCTTTTAATAACTTTTTGGTATTAATATTTTCTTTTTTGTTTTGTACATTCACATCTAGACAGCTCCCAATGGAGGAAAAAAAGGACACAAAGCAGTGGACCATTAGGGTCACACAACAGTATGCTATTGATATAGAAGAGGGACTCTTCCTGTCAAAGCCTAGGTGTAGTCACGTAAATAGCTTCTAGACACGACCCCTGAGGAGCACAGACTCCAGGGAAACATGGTGCCACCATGAGCAGGAAAGTGTGCAAGACATCCTAATCCTTCAAGATGGCAAATTAGATTTTGGGCAACTGAGTTTTGAAGGGGCAGATAGCCCTTTCAATGTTTCCTGCTCCTTCTCACTGAAAACTCATATGTGTATCTGTGAATGGGATCTGAATGTGATTGCTATGGACGTTTCACAGACGTCTATGCGGTTCTCGTCTGCCTGCTTATATCTGTGTCCTTGTGGCCTGTAGCAGGTGCCGGGACAGAGTCGACACTCAAGAAATGCTTATTGTTGTTGCTAAGCAAATGTGTGTTGAATCTTCTGCCTAACAGCACCAAGTCCTAAGTGAGGTTACTACAGTTCCAATCTATGGGTGGGACAAAACTTCCACTCTTGTGGTTTACATGGACTCCATCTGGGAACTCAGTTCTCATGAGGCTCATTCTCAGCTCTGGTGCTTCATGACTTTCTATAAGGTCTGACCTTTTATATAAAGGCCTTCAAGCAAATGCTCAAGTGTCTTTTGGTCTCTATATAAATAGTGCAGAAATAACTTAAGTATTCAGTTGTGTCTTTATTTGGAAGGAATACATGTATGCAGTGACTCAGTAAATATCTGTGAATGAGCCAACCATGGGCACCCTACACAAAGTTTCCCCCCAACACATATAACTGTCAAACATTACAATTGTGCAGTATCGTATATTAACTTTCTGCTTCTGTAGGAACTCTACTTGGTGTAAAAATATGTGCTCAAAGAAATGGCTAATAAAAATAGAAGAACCAGACCAACCGTTTGAGGTGACCACTCTGATGTGTAATATTCAGAGTGTTTCTGGTCTTTCTGCCAATTTGTCACCAGCTACTGCAAAGTAAGAAGGATACATTTATTGGCGAATTATAATGAAGTTTTCTTGACAGCATTTATTGTCCATTGAATAGCCATTTCTTAGTTCAAAATGATATGTCTCATACAAATAAAATGAAGTTGCACACCTGACTTTATATACTGTTCAAAAGTCTGTGTCTTAGTAAACAAGTAAGTATTTTGGGGCTGTCATCTGTTAGGCGCTCAGTATGGGGCTATGAGTGGTGGCCATTAGAGAATCTCTGCCATCAAAAAGCATATGGGACATGAATTATTTAAAGACATAAATATTTCAAGATACAGGAAAACATTCACAATTCAAGATGTTATGCATAATTAAATGTAAGCCTCTGAGGCACAGACTATCCAATATATAAAATGATAGTCTCCCATGCCGGTAACCAATCCTCACTGATGGATGCAGGGGTGTGAATCTGGTCCCTTCTGTCCAAGCCCATACATGATGGTGGAGCAGGGGTCAAACAGACACTTCCTTTGGAGAACAGGAAGAGTGGGGACACTGAGCATCATGTCTCCAGTGCTCACTGCGGCCATGCAGCTGGCGGTGGCCGTACTGAACAGTGCAGATCTAGACCTGTCACTTAGGCTTGCTGTGTGCTGATTCTCTTCTTTGCCTGTGATGCTTCCCTTCTTTCTTCCTACTTGCATGTGTGTGGCATCTGTCAGGTGCTGAGGGAGCATCATGCCTTTGGTGTCTTCTCCCAGAGCCACTTTGTCCAATGGGAAGGAGTCACTGGGTCCTTGTTATACATCCTTGTTGGATTTCACTCTGACATGGCTTCCTTAATCCACATGCGGGATCTAGTAATAATGGTGACAGCATCCCCTGATTTGATTCTAGTGCCAGACCTGAGTTTTATTTGATCTGTGTTACCTACCTTCCTTCGTTTTTATCTTTTATTTTTTGGGTTGAGAAGAGCTGTCTCTTCCCACTCTGAAGTCCCTGACTGAATTTTCTCGAATCCCTTTTTTATGTTTTCTAAAGATGGAGTCAAACATATCACCAAAGAATTATATTTATTTATTTTAGAAACCGCGCTAAAATTTGCCATCATAACAGTTGCTAAGTGTTTGGTTTAGTGGCACCAAGTGCACCCACATTCCTGTGCCACTGTCTTCAATCCGTTCTGTTTCTGCTTGCAGTTAATTTTCTCCTTAGCACATCTCTTTCTGGTAGTATTTCATTAAATGCATCGCACACAGCTGTTTTTCAACCTTTCCCTGTGTCATTGTATATATTATCTGTCATTCGAGCTTGCTTTCTTGCACCACAGACCATAGACTGCCAGCCTTCCTTGCTATCTGTGGACCCATTTTAGTATCGATTCAGCCACTTTTAAGTAACTATTCTATGCTAGTCAGGATCATCGAGGCCAGTGCTTCTCATATTTTAATAGCCACACAAAACAAGAGGAAAGCTTGTTGAGATGCAGAGATAGATTTGGTGGGTCTGGAGTGGGAGCTGAGATTTTCCATTTTTAACAAGCTCCCAGATGCTGTTGTTCTGATGTCCCCACTTTGAGAACCAAGTTTATCCTCTAGAAACAAGCAAGCTCCCAAGTCTCAGTGACTTGACATAACAAAAGTTTGTTTTCCTGTTGTGTTACTTGCTACAAAGGAGCAACGAGTCCCGTTGTAGTCGCTTGGGGCCCGGGTGGATGGGGAAGCCCCTTCCTGACACGCACGCGTGTGAATGTCCACGTTCACTCACGTTTCATGCATCCAAATAAGTCACATGGTCTAACATCAAGTGGGCTGGGAAATCCAATCCTACCTGGAAGGAGGTGAACTGGACACTGGTGAATAGCACCTATCGTGGTCCCAGCATGGTGCCGGGAGTGTGGCTGGGCAGTGCCTTTGTCCTTAAGGAGCTCGCAGGCCGAGAACCCTTGCAATGTCATATGTGTGCGGAAGGACCCATGCTGTAATTAAGAATGAGCCTGTGCAGCATATGATGCGTTTCCCCTTCAGCAGCATGGGTGATTGTGGGGCATGTGTCAGAGTTGCAGGAAGAGGGGATGAGTTTGGAAAGGCCCCCCAGGTGGTTAGGATATACTTGGCTCTTTCCTCCTTACCCACTCAGAATGACTGTTGCATGTAATGTTTGAGATAGGAAATATTAGAACTAGTAAAATCAAGGGAGATTAATATAGGACTTCTTATGTAAGTCCTTGCAGGATGGGTTGGATTTGGATAGTTGCAGAGGAAAGGGGAACATGGGACGGGAAAGCATTTGAATAAGGGTTCATACTGTCGGTGGCAAAACAGTTGATGTGAGCCAAGGTGTGTGTTGGGGCAGGAGGGAAAAGTCACTGAAGTGTATTGAAAGTTGCAGATGTGAGATTATGTGGTCCTTGAAAGCCAAGAAGAAAAAGAAAAAGATATTTTACACTTGTTTGATAGGAACTAGGGAGCAATTGAGGGTTTTTCTTTTTTTCCTCCCATTTCAAGTACCTGGCATGATCTGATAAGAGCTGTTCTTACAAATTAGTTTTATAGCAAATTTGCGTTCATGTGGGGAGAAGTGGAGGGCGAATGGCTGGCGGCAGGGACTAGGTTGTGGACCAGGGATGGACAGAACAGGACGTCATTTCAAAGGGAGGCGTTCTCTGTGGGATACCCAATTAACCAGGAGGTTCTACTGAAGAGGGACTCGGACCCTAGTTTGCCAGTAATTGCTGCTATATTTCTATACTATGTTGGTTCAATAAGATTATGTTCAGTTTTTGGCCCCTGGATTGGGTGCTAACTCTTGTGCTTTTCTGATATCTTTCAGGTCACAGCTTGCAGTGTGTCTCTCCTGGCCCGTATTCTACACCCTCCCTTCTGCTTTTATTTTTTTATTTTTATTTTTTTTTGGCATTACCACCCTTACTTGGAGAACAAATGAACTTCTTTCACACTCATTTCAAAGAAAAGACATGACCAGTGTCTTTCTCGTATTGGCTGTGTCCTCAGCAGTGATGTGCTTGTAAGTAGAGTGTATAGGATGCTGTGAGTTGATGCACAGAGCAGGGAGACTGGATTGTCAGGTGCCCTTGTCACATTAGCAAAGTCGAGGTAAAGTCATAACTGGAAATAGTGAGTGATGAGAGCAGGACCAGATAAAAACATCTTTAGGGATATCCCAACATAAACTGATAGTGTCTTAAGCTAGTTCTCTGTTTTTTCTTCCTTCTCTTTACCACTAAACTGCTGCTGCTTTTGTTTTCGACCCATGACAGTCTGGCTTCCACCCTCACACCCTACGAAGTGCCACTCACCAGTTCCAAAGCCTTTTCTTGTCTCTACCCTCTTTGCCTCATTTACAATATTTGAAACTATCATGTGGATCTTAAAATTCTTTCCTTGGCTTCCATAACACTGCCTATCCTGATTTCTGACCCCGTCTCTCCACCAACATTTTTACCTTCTCTGGCTATTTTATTTCTCCCATTCCCACACTGGAGCTTGCCTGGGACTGTTTCTTTGGTATTTTCCTCTTTATTTTATAATTTTTTCCTCAGCGATCTCTTCAACTTCCATGATTTTAACTTTTATCTCTAGGCAAATGATTTGCAAATCCATTATCTCAACTTCTCTTCTAATGTCTGCCTGGCGTTTTGGGGAAATGCACGTCAGGCACCTCAAATTTTGCCTCACAGAGCCCCCTTGCCCACCGTGCCTCTGTCTGTGAAATAATTTCCCTGGTCTCTACGTCCAGAGACCTTGCAGTCATCTTGAACTCCTTTCCCTCCCTCAACATCTCTGTAGACTCAACTGTAAAATCCTGTAGGATCAACTACTGAGCTGACTCATGCCTTGGTTCCCTCTGCCCACAGTGGGTTCTGTTTCGTTCCCTCTGAATTTGAATTTTCGTGTTAGCATCTAAACTACCTCCAGCTTCTCCCTGCATCAGCCCACCCTGGGTAACTCCCCAGTGCCTGCCTTATTAAGTACCAAATCCTCACTTTACCTTCATTTATCTCCAGAATGCTGGCTCATCTTCCAGTCATCCTACTCACCAATAAAATTAGGCTGCTCTGAACACGACTTGTGCTTTTCTGCTTCTAGATTTTGTTCAAGCTGCACAATCTGTAGGGAACACCCTCTCTACATCCACCTGAGCCTTAAAGTGCATGTCAAACGCCTTTCCTTCCCTTAGTCCTTTTTGATTTTCCATAGTCGTCCCTCACAATGGCACCTGTTCTGCTGGGTATTTCAGAGAATACGTTGTTTTTATGTCCTTTTCCAGCACATAAGGATCTTTGTAGTAAGGACTTTTATTGGTAAGGGCAGTGCTGTGCAACAGAGCTTTCCACAATGACAGGAGTGTTGTACCTCTGCTTTGTCCGCTACAGTGACCGCTAGCTACATGTGGCAACTGAGCATTTAAAATGTGGCCAGTGTGACTGAGGACCTGGATTTTTAATTTTATCTAATTTTAGTTAATTTATATTAACATTTAGATACCCACATGTAGCCGATGACTACCATATTGGACAGCACAGAGTTAGAATTTGGTTCATTGCATATAACAGCAGACCTGCAAATGGTGACCTACCCGAGATGAATGTTTGTTTTTCTTTGGCAGAAAAGAAGTCTGGAGGTAGGCATTTCAAGGCTAAAATGGAGCTCAAGGGTGCTGCAAGGAATTCAGGCTTCTGTTATTCTTAAGATCAACTCATGGCCCGAGACGGAGACGGCTGCTGGAGGTCCAGCCCCCACAGCCAAATCACAGGCAAGAGCCGGAGACAGTCCAGACCGTCAGCTTTCCACCACAAATGCATGTCTCCAGTGCTGGGAAACTGTCTCCTCTTACCGCTGTGATATTTTTCCTTTTCCCATTTATCTGCGTCTCTTTCTGTAACTCTTGTTAGCCTGCTGTTGGTCCTTCTGGATTGATCCTCTATGTCTCTTAATCTTTCTCTTCATACTTTCTTCCTTTTTTTGTTTTGCATTCTGAAAGAACTTCTTCAACTTTGTCCTTTCCCTTCCATCTCTTCTATTGCATTTTTAACTTGACAATTATATTTTTAATTTCTATGACTTTTTAATTTATCCTTTCCTCACCTTCTTCTCATAGTGAGCTGTTTTTCAAGTCACAGATCCATATCCTGTCCAATTTTTCTGAAGGTTCCTAATTGGTTTTTCAGAACTCTGTCCTCTTACTTGAATCATATGCTTTCTCCAAAGTCAACTGTTCTATTTACCATTCTCCTTCCTGTTTGTATGGCTCATTTTTCTCAAATGCTACATGAACCTGGATTTTTCCATTCATACATTAAGTGAGGGAGTGGGTTTGATTGATTGACTACTTGCATGAGTGTCCTTGCAGCTCTCCTGAAGAGGAAAGGCTGATTGGGTGGCTCTCTGTGAGTAGGCGGCATCAGTTGTCAGACTTTACCTGGAGGATGTTTAGGCTAGGAACAGGCTAATTGGCTGGTTGCACCCCATACCTCTGAGCTACAGTGAGAGGGAGCTTACTCTGAAGGTCTGTTCCTTACTCTGGGAACTCAGCTCCTACCTGGTGTCCTCCCAGGTGCATTCGCTAAGGAGGCACTCTTGAGGGTGCACGTGGAGGGTGCCATGGTTCTGCAGGTAGTTCATACATCAGTAACTTTATATATATATTTTTATTTCTTCCTTCCTGGCTTCCAATCCTGCTGATGTTGGTGGTCTCCCTTCCAGGTTTCTCTCTTGTGTGTTTTGGGCTGAGGCTCCCTTTAGTCAATCTATCATGAGTTTTGGTTCTCTGATATCTCCCATCCTGTTCTCAGCACTTTTAAAAATTCATTTCCTTTTATATGTATTTTTTACAGTTTCTGTGGATTTTAAGGAAGAAGTGGAGGTAGACAGTTACATAATCTGCTACCTCGGATGAGGAATCCTTTCAAGCAAATTTTTAGGAGGAGGTTTGGGCTGGCAGGATCAGTCTTCTGTGCAAAGCAGAAAGGCAGGAGACTTCCTGGAATCCAGGCCTAGTTCCAGCTTTGGTTCTACTTACAAACACCTGGCCACACCCATGACAAGGGCCTCTGCCAATGCCAAGTGAGTGAAGGAGCCTTGCCTCACCCTGGCATCTTGACCAGTCTCTTCTTGCCTTCGCTTCTAACTAGAGAGAGCAAAGCAGTTGGTTAATTCAAACAAAGACTGTACCCAGGCCAGAGGAGATGAGCAGATAGGCAGCACCTCAGGGACCCCTAAGTGTGAGACATCCATTTACCTGTTCAGCCGGCAGTGGCCCTTTTAAAGCTAACAGTCAAACTCTTTTGCCAGCAGGTGGCAGTGAGCTTATCTCGAATTTTTTGTTCTGTCTTGCACCTAACCCTCTGACTAGTTAATGAGTTAAAGCAGCCCCAGGTGAGGATTCTTCCCAAGACCCCATTGCTTGAATGCTGCTCAGAAATTTCTTGAGTGCAGATTGCAATGTCCTGTGTACTCTGAAAGGATTATGTCATTTAATCCTGCACTTTAAATAACAGGTAAATATATTACTCCCAACTTACCTGTGAGGAGACTGAAGCTTAGAGAGATTAGTCTTGTTTAAGGTTATACTCCTAATATGTAGTTGTCTCAATTCAAATTTAGGGGCTGTATTAGTTTGTTTGTGTTGCTATGACAGAATACCTGAGACTGGGTGATTTACAAAGAAAACAAAACTTTTTGCTTACAGTTTCTGAGGCTGGGAAGTCCAAAGTCCATCTAGTGGTGGTGACAGTGACCCAGGGGTCTCACATTGCAAGATGGTGGAAGCAGAGAGAGAGAGAGAGAGAGAGAGAGAGAGAGACAGACAGACAGACTCTCCTCTTCTTTGAAAGCCCTCAGAATCACGCCCCTGACCACCATTTTCAGTCCATTCACTACTGCATGGTCCTACAGTCCAATCACCTCTTCAAGGCTCCGCCTTTCAATTACCATAATAGGATTTCCCACCCTCTTAACAGTCACGGTGAGGGCTAAATTTCTAATACATAAAACTTGGGGGACACAATTCAAGTTTCAGGGAGTTTTAGGGGGACATAACCTAATCCGCTACAGGGGCTTCAAAAAGTTGCCACATTTGTTTGTTGTTTTAAGTCCTTGGGTGTCTTTGCTTTCTTTTCCTTCCTGCTGCTCTCCACATGGGCCCAGTTTGACTCCACACTCCTCCATAGGGACTTGGGCTGCATTACCACACCACACACTGCTGTGCATGCGTGTGAGTGTGCATGTGTGTGCGTGAGTGTATGCATGTGTGTGTGTGTATGTGCAAGTGTGTGTGCATTGGGGGAGGTGGGGCAGAGATGGGCGTGGGAGCTGAGGTTCCAGAAAAGAGTGACTGATAAGAACAGGTGCTAGAGATGGCTGTAAAATTCTGCTCAAGTCCCAGCGTTCTCCAGAAGCTGATATTATGGCTCAGGCAACTCAGAGCTTTTTATCCAAAGGGGTCCCTCGTGGCTGTCAAGACATGGCCCATGAGCAGCAGGCTCTCCTCAACACAGTTATGTGTGAAAGGTGGTGCTGGGCTTACTTCAACCCCTTTTTCTGGGGGAGCATCAGCACAGCCCCCCCCCCGACATGAATGACAGGAAGTGGGCCCCAGAAGAGACACCACCAAGGCGGGAGCTCTGGCTGGTGGCACAGGTGGCTCAGGAGGGGCCACCTGCCCAAGTCCTTTATTGGCCTGGTTGCACCACCCCTCATGGATGCTTGGACACCACAGAACATCCCCCAGTGTCTTCTGCAGTGTCTGCATCAGTGCCACCCCTTGTGGGTGAGACACTGTCCCCCAAGGCCTGACACATGCACTTACTCGTTGTGCAACACAGCAGGGTGAAGTGTGGTTCCTTTCTTCTTGCCTGGGTTGAGCTGGAGCAGGGAGTGGGACGGAAGAGTCAAGGTGGGGGCCAAGGCCAGTGTCGGGGACACATCTGTCAGGGGCCTGGGCACTTGTGAGCCCCACCACGGGGGCTTGGGACTGGTCAGTGCTGTTGCCTGGGAGAATAGGACCAGGAGACAAAAGTTTACAGTTTTGCCTAACAAACATTACGCTCTTATCTTTTTCCCCTTCTCAAAATTCTGCGTGCTGGGCCTGCCTGCTCTGGGTCACCGAGGAGCAGGGAGATTTGAGGCACCGTGGGGGTTAGACCTGGGAGACTTCAGCATCCACAGCTCTCAATTTCTCCACAGAGAAGGGGGCTTCCAGTGTCCACCTGCCACCACCTCTCACATCCTCATGGATGTTTACCCGGATGAACACCTTTGGTGTTGTAGAGACTCAGTTATACAAGATTAACACACAGTACACTTGGTTAAAACAGGCTGAATCCTACTCTGGTTCATTCTTTGGTTTATTTGATTTTAGCTAGTTTGGGTCATGGGAACTACATTAGTCCATTTTTGTGTTGCTATAACAGGACACCTGAGACTGGGTAATTTATAAATAAACAAGTTTACTTGGCTAGAGCAACAAAAATGAGATGAACAAGAGGAATATTTCTTTAATGAGCCTGATGTTGTGACTTAATGAGTTCCATGCTGAGACAAAGACAGTCCAGTCACAACGGTGATAGGGAGTAGAGCTTACACCCAAGTTCAAGCTAGTCTCTCATCAATGAGAGGCTGACCAAACAGGGGAAGCATTGTTAAAAAAATTTCAATTGGGCAGGCCCCGTGGCTCACTCGGGAGAGTGCGGCGCTGGGGGTGCTGGGGGTGCTGAGGCCGCGGGTTCGGATCCTATATGGGGATGGCCTGTGCACTCACTGGCTGAGCGCGGTGCGGGCGACATCAAGCCGAGGGTTGCGATCCCCTTACTGGTCACCAAAACAACAACAACAACAACAAAAATTCAATTGGGAGGCCATTAGACGGAGATGGCTGCAATGTTTTAGGTTCCTGTGTGAGCAAACTAAGCCCACAGTAAATAGTAAAACTAAACTAGAGACTTTACCAATGAGAAACCACCTAACCAGGGACCTCCACCGTAACCAGTTAAATATTCTTCGTCTTGCTTCAACAAACAACTCATACAAGTTTATCTCTTTCCTCCTTCAGTGGAGCGGGGTGCTGTCTGATTCATGAACCGCTCTGTGCTCTAATAAAGTCTTTAAAATTTCATTGTGCCTAAATTTATCTTTTAACACCATCATGATACCTAAATTGGGCAGATGAGGTAAGAGCAAGCTCTGAAGACAACACGCATAGGGTCTTTCCTATTTAAGAGAGATCCTCTGTACAGTCACTTGTTACAATGTTTGCTTTCTTAAACATTTAATGATTGAAAAATATTCACAATATATTAAATGAAAAAAAGAATAAAGAACATTAATAGATTTTTATGAAACGATTCTACCTATACTCGTCCCCGTAAGCATATCCATATCTTTACCAGTCCCCATGTCCATACGCATACCCACGCCTACACCTACATCCATCTCCATACCTGTTATCCAAACTCGTATCTATACTCACAGCCACTTCCACACCTGTGTGTGTATCTGTACAGCAAACTAGCTAGGGTGCCCACCAAACCTGTTCCCTTTTTTCCTGGGCATACTGTTTTCTAGCCTCACTGCAGTTAGACGCAGCCATGTGTTAGCGTGGCCAGTGTAACGTGAGCAGACTACCTGGAAGCTTAGCTCTCCAAATCACTTGTTCCCTTCTCAAGAGCCAGATGTTGGGAATCTGGGTAGGACTCCAAGCCCAGGGTGTGATGGAGCCACCTGACTGATGGCAGGGGCCTGGGGTCCTGAATGACCACAGGGAAGACAGGCCTGTCCTGCACTGCACCCTTCAGTGCTGGGCTGGGCGTGAGAGACATAAGCTTCATTATGTGACGATACCAAGATCCGGGGATTGTTTGTTACACTAGTTAGGCTGTCCTAACTACTACATATATAATAAGCAGGGACACAACGAAGTGCTAATGAATACATACCTGAATTGTGGGATTATGAATGATTTTTACTTTCTCCTGTATTTTCAAGAATTTCTGTTAATTTTGTAATAAGAAAAATACCTATTATCTTACATTATGTAAGTTGTTTCATCACAATTTTCTTTATTCTTCACCTAATTGAGTTTGTTCCTAAAGATCTGACGTAGAATTCGGGGCAAATGCAGTGTCTCATCCCTACTTCTGCAATTTCCCCAGCTTTGCTGCCAGAAACTAACCTTCCTGGGAGCCAAGCGCACCGCTCCCCGCAACGCCGCC
>NW_007735876.1:64979-72105 GCF_000696425.1 Galeopterus variegatus
AGAACACTCGGCCCTGTCCCTCGGACATCCCGAAGCACGGGCTCAGGTTAGGACACACAAAGGCCAGCACCAGGCCCGCAGGACGGAGGCTGGAGCGGGAGCAGGCTGATGTCCCCAGCCCGCAGTCAGCCAGCGAAGTGTTGTCGTCTGGTTATTATGGCGACGTAAAAACTTCGGTATTGGNCGGGCCTGCGCTCCTTGCGTCGCTCGTCGGTCTTCCCTTCCTTCCTGGCTCCCCCTGGCCCTGAAGCTCTCAGCACGCTCCTTACTAGACGCGGGCTCTGGGGCTGTGCTGGTCCCCCGGCAGGTTCCGTCCGGCCCAGCTGTTTCCTGAGGACGCGGCACATCCCGCCTGTGTGGAGGAGCATGCTCCAGGCGCGTGGGGGTGACGTTCCGGGGGTCCTTCTATGAGAAGCCACCCAATACGCGCGACAGGCTTGAGGGCTAGTGGAGCAGAAGGCGAGGGAGCGCCTGGGGACTTGGACAGCTGTCTGTCGCCCAGGTGCTCCTCCCATCTCTGCCCCAGCCCGGCGAAGAGGCGAAATAAAAGAGCCAAGGAAACCTCCTTCCGCCCGTCCTCGGGTGACACCAGAGCCCGCAGGTCGCGGCAGTGGGCCGGCAGTTCCCTCAGGGAGGACCCCGGGGTGGAGAGAGCACGACTGCAGACCGCGCCAGCGCCCTGTCGGATGTCGGCTCAGGGACACAGTGGGACCGGCAGCCGAACACTCGGCCCTGTCCCTCGGACATCCCGAAGCACGGGCTCAGGTTAGGACACACAAAGGCCAGCACCAGGCCCGCAGGACGGAGGCTGGAGCGGGAGCAGGCTGATGTCCCCAGCCCGCAGTCAGCCAGCGAAGTGTTGTCGTCTGGTTATTATGGCGACGTAAAAACTTCGGTATTGGTTTGATAGGAAAACGCAGCTTCTGTGCCTGACCATTCTCAGCTTCCTGCAGCCATCGGTAAAGCAGCTGGGAACATCGGGACTGCGGTCGGGTTGGGTGGTGGTCAGTGCTCTGCAGCTCGGGCTTCAATTTCAGGTTTTGAGATAAAAGAAATAGAAAACATTGATTAAAATGAAGATTTTGAATCCCCGGTGGTTTTCTTTCATTCATATTATCCCTGACTTTTTAAAAAGTGGTGGAAACTTTTCCCATGTGAACTATGTGGAAATTCAGTGAATAAGTCAGGTAAATTCTGGTTGAAATGGCCTTCAGGGGCCACCTGGTTCTGCGAGTTCCTTTCTCCCACTGAAACGCAGTTGTTAAAACATGACACAGAAGACTGAAGATTGAATATGCTTCCTTGAATATAAGTGGGGAAAAATAAACAGCCAAAAAGCAGTCAGGGGAATCTGGCCTCCCTGAGTTCCAAACGCTGCGGTGAAGAGAGCTTGGTTAGATGGTCAGTCCTGAGTTCAAGACCCTCCTCCACTGCCTGCGGCCTGGAGACCTCACAGGCAGAAAAAGTTCTTGAGCTTCAGTTTCCTCATCTGTAAAATAAATGTAGTTTATCATCTATCATTTCAGACATAAAATAAAATAAAATATGAAAAAGCCTGACACGTAGAAAATTCTCAACTAGTGGAAATTATAATACAGATTTCAGATACAACTGTTTATTAGCAATTTGTTCAGGTCTGATCATTTCAGGTGTTTGCATTTAGGGTGCTGCAGGCATGGATAGATAGAAAACGTGTGGGGTCAAGGGAAACGTTGTTAAGTGATCCACCAGGATTCTATCTAGAGGCACGTTTGTCCCCAGGATCCAATGTGACAAGTCAGGACTGGCCTGTCACCACCAGGGGGCAGAGTGGCCTGAGGCAGGGAAGGGAGTGGTGGGCTACAAACACAGCTGCCCTGGTCTCACGTGGAGGCTGGGAGCAAATGCAATATTTGTCCTGCTGAGTCCCTGGAGTGTCCAAGCTGTTTAGAGAAAAGGTACTGAAAACACCATGCTCCCCAGACACCCTTTGCCAAAACGTCAGCCAGAAAATTGTATGAAATCCTCACTACATCCTCATTGAGGCATAGCAAACCTGCACATGAGTGGAGTCATTAGCCCAGATTTATAGATAAGAGAAACCATGCTTCAGAGAGTGTGAACAATATCCCCACACTCCCTCAGCTACGAATCCAGCTCATTCTGACTTCAGAAACTGAACTGATGAGCACCAGTCAATGTGCATGTTAGGACTCTTTTTAGAAAGAGAAACAAAGGAAAACCACACAACACAATCTAAACATGAAGAGCCATAGAGGAGATGTGCCACGGACATGTACAAAGGATGCAAATAGCCCCAGGAAGCTGTCAGGTGTCCTAGCACCAGACATGTGTCTTTACCATGGTTAGACAGAAATGCTTTGGACATGATGCCTGAAGTATGATTTTTAGACCTAAATTCTATCTAGTTGTTATTGAATTCAGAAAAGGACTTTGTAATTAGAATCATTCCTACACATCTATAGTTAAGAGAATAAGAAAGCTGGAAGGAGGGGAGAAAAGAGCCCTGTACAGTAACAATATCTGGAAGGAAGCAGTAGACTAGGCAGTGGTGCTTGTTCTGATGTCTGGAGATGACGCTGTAGACTAGGCAGAGGTGTGTGTGCTGTGTCTGGAGGGGAAGCTGTAGACTAGGAAGTGGTGTGTGTGCTGTGTCTGGAGGGGAAGCTGTAGACTAGGAAGTGGTGTGTGCGCTGTGTCTGGAGATGACGCTGTAGACTAGGAAGTGGTGTTCGTGTTGTGGACAGTCGGCCGTACCCAGTTGTCTTCTCACAGTGAATTAGCTGTTGCCTTAATTTTGTTTCACCAGTTCCCATGCTGAGATCTTTACCCCTAAGGTGATGGTGTTAGGAGTTGGGATGTATGAAAGGTTATTAGGTCATGGGGGCAAAGACCTCATTAATGGGACTATTGCCCTTATAAAAGAGGCCAAAGAGATACCCTCACCCCTTCTACCATGTTAGGACTCAGCAGGTAATCCTGTCTATGACCCAGGAAGCCACCCTCACCAGCCATCAATCCTTGGACTTCCAGTCTATAGAACTGTGAGGTATAAATTTTTTCATTTATAAACCACTCATTCTATGGTATATTATTATACCATCCAAAATAAACTAAGACTACTACTACTAATAATAATTATAGACAGTGACATTCATTTACCATTTGCCATATTACCATCGTGGGGAGGACTGTCCCGTGTATTTCTTATAACAGCCCTGTGAGGCAGTAACATCATGATCCTTACGTAACTGGTGGGGTTATAGAATCTCATTGAAGTTCCATACCTTATCCATGGGTGCATCATTCCCAGACATGGAGCTGGGATTTGAATTCAATGACTTGAATTCTGAATCATTGTCAAATCTCATTGTCCCTGTCTGTAAAAGGAAGTCCCTGCTTCCTTCTAGAGATATCTCACCGGGTTATTTAGTCAATACTTTAGCTTTACTGTATTGGGACAATATTTCATGTGTCTGAGCTCTCTTGGGTTAAATCTTATCAAAGAGGCAGGCAGGTTTGAGGATCAGGAGAAAGTGTTTCAGCACTCTTCAGCAAGGACGGGGAGGGGTCACAGCCAAAGTCCATACAATGTCACATCCTTGTTCAACAAATTCCACACTGCCAAAGCCTTCAGAAAATTGGATACAGATAAAATGAAGAATTTTAACAGGTTATAAGCTCTTAGAACTTGTTACGTCAAGATGTGGTATAGCTTCTACCAATATAAAACTTTTATAAATAATTATTTTAGGTAACTTTATTAATAACTGAAACAAAAGAAGAGACACTTGTTGTTGTGGAGGGTGTTTCTAATCTTTTATGGTGCCCTCCTGTCCCCTGCTCTCCCTATTTCAGCAGTATTCTAGGGAACGGAGTCAAAGTCCGACTTTGAGATATCAGGGAATGTGAAGAAAGACTTAGTTTCATAGTAAGAGGGTATATATATATGAATTTAGTTAGAGCCTTTTAAAGTATTGGTAACAAGCTATCAAAAATTTCAATTATAATAGAAACTATATTGGTGTCAATAAAGGACTATATATATATATATATATATTTGCAAAAAGGAATAATGGATTGTTCCCTCAGCAATGCTTTGAAAATGACAGTTGGATCTTAAATATTCAGGACATTTTTGCAAAATATTGAAGTTACTTGCTACTTCTTTAATGATCAGTGGCAATGTCAATAGGAGACTGGCAGCCTTGAGTACAAAAGTCTCCAGCTGCAACTGTTGCGTGTGTAACAAATGTGGATCTGTTCAGAACAGATGAAAACCTTATCACTAAATACAGGTAAGGAACAGCTGCCTAAATAATACATGTACAATTTCTCCCTTTTTCCTTCTTTTCCTCTATTTTAAAAGGGATATTTATGGAAACGATATATCTTAAATTTTATTTTATTTTTTGCTACTGTTCCCATTTCTCATTAAAGTTCATTTATGAAATATGTATTAAATTATATTACTATATATAATTTCAAATATATAAAAGTTTGATTCAGAATAAATCCTTTGTCAAACCACATATTTTAGCATTGTAAATATGGCTACAGTTAGTATAATACATATAAACCTTTATCTGTAGTTTAGAAAGATAGTTTAATATTAAAAGATTTATTAATAATATGCCACATTAATAAATTAAAAGAGAAAAAATTGATCAGCTGATCGATGCTGAAAAAGCATTAAATAAAATTCAACATTCATTTATGACAAAAATACTGCTAGTAAACTATACAGGAAAAGAATATTTTCAATTTGATAAAAGGCAACTTTCAAAAAATAAACCACATTGGGGAAATTTTAAAAAGCATTTCTATTCAAAGTTAAGAAAAGCATAAGGGATTCCTCAGTCTTTACTTCTTTTCACCACAGTACCAGTGTTCTTGCCAAAGAAATAAGAGGAAAGAAAGAATAAGAGGTATATTTGCAAAGACTATCAGTTTGTACATAGAAAATCCCAAAGAATCCAAAGACAAACCAGTAAAGGTAATAAATGTCATCAGCAAAGTTTCATGAAACACAAGTAGTCAACAGACATGAAAACATACTCAACCTCATCAGCAATTAAGGATAGGCATTGGGTACCAGTCAAATTGGCAAAAGTCTGAGGATATCATGAACCGGTGAGGGTATAGGCTGACAGGAGTGTGCACACGTTGGTGGTGGGATTTTGAATTGGTAAAACCATTTTGGCAAATAATTTTGCATTTTCTGGTTAATTTGAGGTGTGCCCACCCTGTAAACATATTCTGGAGAAATTATTCCACATATTCAAAAGCAGACATGTACAAGAATGTTCATAGAAGCTTTGCTCATAATAGTGAACAATTAGAGACAACCTAAATGCCAAATAGCAGAACAGACAAATTATGAATTTATGCAATGGAATAACACATGACAGTGAAAACGAACAAATTGGAGCTACTGGTGTCAACATGAATAATTGTCAAGAACACGAGCACAACAAAAAGTTACAGAAAAATGTGTTCAGCATGTTACTGTTGGTATAAAATGTTAAAAATGCAAAACAATATCATTTATGCTCACATGGATACAGAAATGCTGGCAGAATAAAAGTCTGTGCTGCCTGGGATAACTTCACGCAGTGCTGTGCACATGACTTCATTCTCGTCCAATACAGTATGAAATGTTTTATTTCCTAAAAAACATGAAGCAGACATAGAGAAATGTTACAATTGGATAAAGCTGGGTAGCACCTACATCAGTTTTGTATTCCCCGTACTGTGTATATTTAAAATATTTAATTAAGAAAAATATTAAAGAAAAAGAAGTCAACACCAGATGGTCAGAAAGATTTGATTCCACCTCTTTTGCTAATATTTTTAATATTTCTGCTCAAAGAAAATATCATTTGCAGAAGAAAAATTTTAATTTGGTTACACCTAGAGAGAGAACCTAACTTGAGTCTGAATGTATGTATGTTAGGAAGAGAAGATAAAAGGGCTTACCTGTGCTCAGGGGCTAAAACTAATTTACTACAGTATTAACCTCAGCCCCAAACCATGAAGGCAGCAACTAGGTTATTGTTGGAATAAAATTGCATATCACATTCCAAAGTCAAACAGAGATATTTACTACTTTGAATTACCTATGCCATCCTATTTTTCCTTTGAGGTAGCTAGTATGAAACCACTAAACCACAGAATATTATCTTGTCATAGGTTTTAGACGTGTAGAAGGAAGGCACTTGGTAGGAGCATTTGGCAGAGTTTATTGCTTTAAAAGGGAATCATCACTGGCATCTTAGCAATGAAATTGTTATTTAGCAAAAAAAAATTGGAAATAATATGAGCAGTAGGAATAGAAATCGTTGTGGTCTAGGTAGAGGCCTCTGAATTTTAAAGACTGTACTTGGAACAGTTGCAAGCAGAGAGGAGTCGTGATCTCTGCGTGACAGCTCAGCTGCGGTGCGGAGGCGTGTGCGGCTGTCCCACCGTGAGTGTCTGACTCGGGCGGAACTGCTGCAGGAAAGGAAGGTGCGGCGGCTCCAGAGCAGTGGGGTCCCAGACGCTCCTGGCTAGGATTATCACCAGTGTCCTGAACAGGGGGGCTAACAGGGGGGCTGATGTGTAAGAACAATCCCTACTAGATGTGCATCTGCATATTGTTTGTAATGTGCCATTTCTATTAAGGAAACATTAGATATAAAATGTTGAGGAGGAGGGAAAGACGGAGGCACGAGCTGTGGACACGCTGGACTCAGTAAAACTCAGTACCCCGGCGGAGCAGCTTCGGTGAGGGCACTTTTACAAAATCGTGCTTGAGTAGGTCCGCTGCACTTGAGATATTCCACAGTATTTACACAAATAGTTTCCATGTAGTTGTGTTTCTTGCATCCATGTGCATACAAACTCTGTTAGTGGATTAGCACAAGCATCCTTCCCAAGACCTCGAGTTTAGCTTCACCACGTCCACAGTGTTTTTGTGAAAAGAGGATAAGAGATGCTTTTCTTGAATGAATTTATTTAGACTATGTTAGCCGGACCCCTTGGAGGTTCAGTTCAGATCATTTTAACCAAAAGGGGATAAGATGAAAATTACCTGCTTCTGAAGCTGTGCCTTCCAGCTGTTGCTTTTTTTTTTTTTTTTTTTTTT
>NW_007735877.1:0-211 GCF_000696425.1 Galeopterus variegatus
CAGACAAGTAAACTGAGCCACAGGGTGGTGAAGTCACTTATTCTGGTAAAGCAGTCAGGAGGTTTGAGGAGAGAGTCCAGAGGCACATCTCTTGGCAGTTTCCTGTGGGGCTGCGTGGATCATGACCAAAGACCAAGCCATCGGAGCCTCTGCCTCTCACACCTGTCCCTTGAGCCTTCCCTTTCCTGGCCTGGGCCTGGCTACCCAGGCC
>NW_007735877.1:4834-9014 GCF_000696425.1 Galeopterus variegatus
GGCAACATATGGATATGTTTCCTCATCTGAAATCACTCCCCCATCCCCTGCTCTAGGCAGCTGGGCCACAGGTGGCCAGGGACCAACGTGAATGCCCACAAGCTGGACCTTTGCTTTCCTCCCACCTCCTGGTCACCTACACCACCCCCCCATGCCACCCCAAGGAACCCAGCATGCTCTCCTAGGCCCTGGGCCTCTGTCTGCTCTGCTCTGGGTTGGAGGCCACAGCTGCGCAGACTGGGGCAGATCTCTTCCTGGGAACTGTCTAGCTTTGAAGTTCTAATCTGTCAGTCACTAGCTCCATTTCCTCCCCGAGGTTCATTTCTAGTGCTTTGTGGCCTCATCACCTGGACGAACACATCCCAGTCAGTAAGGAATCAAGCCTGGGACGCCTCTGCCCTCCTGGCTGTCTTCCTGCCCTGGTGGCTGCTTTCCCTGCTGCTTCCCGCTGCCTGTCTGAACCATCATCACAGGCAAATCTAAGCCACCTGACAGCCTGGTTGCTCTGCAGGGAAGGCAAACCTTCACATGCCCCCAAAACCAGGAGTAGAGGAAGGTGTGTAAATTCTCTTGTGCATAGCCTGAGTGCTAAGTGGGGTGCCCCTACTTGGGACAGCAGACAACAGCCAAAGGGAGGAAAAGAGTGTCCCTTGCAGTCAGATACAGCCTTTTCCAACCTGGAGGGACATGGAGGGTTGTGGAGGAGAAAATTGGGTTGTGCCACAGACAGCCTCAGAAGGAGGGAATGCCTGAGAAAGGGCAGGCCCTCAAGAGGGTTTTGCTGTGTAATTCGGGGTCAATGGGCCTTGGGGTATTCAAAGGAATCCTTGGAGGGGCTTCAGGAGCATGATGTCCCCAGTACTTCAGGTGAACTCACTCTGCCTCAGCATCTACTGGTGCAGACACTTCATAAAATGACACCTGTATCCCACTATAATTGAGTACTGGGTCTTTGCCAGGCACTGGGCTAGGCTCCCCGCACACATTATCTCAACTCACCATCCCCATGTTTCAGATGGAGGAACTGAGGCACAGAGAGGGTAAGTGTCTTACCTAAGGTCACACACCTAGAAAGTCAGCCAAGCCTGCCTGTGGTTCCAGAATCCTGCCTACATTTCAGACAAGTAAACTGAGCCACAGGGTGGTGAAGTCACTTATTCTGGTAAAGCAGTCAGGAGTTTTGAGGAGGGAGTCCAGAGGCACATCTCTTGGCAGGTTCCTGTGGGACTGCGTGGATCAAGACCAAAGACCAAGCCATCGGAGCCTCTGCCTCTCACACCTGTCCCTTGAGCCTTCCCTTTCCTGGCCTGGGCCTGGCTACGCATGCCGGCACAGGCGCGGGATCAGAAGGGCGGGCCTGGGTCCTCACCGCGCGCCATCCTCCAGACTGCAGAGCCCGCTGGGGAGAGAGGAAGGGCCGCGCGACTCAGTCAGGGGGTGGGGAGGTCACTACCCGGCTGCCGAGGGCGCCTGGGGAGAGGTGGCTACTATGCGGCTCAGCTGCGCAGCCAGGGGGAGCCACGCCTCCGACCGTGCTTTGAGGCCTTTTGAGAGCGCAGAGAAATTCGGCCCCAAAGCTGGAGAAGGTGCGGCGGAGACACTCCCTCTTCCACCCTCGTTGCTGAGATAGGCCAGCGCAGCAGGCACGGAAACAGGGGCATGGTCCTGGTGCCCCGCCTGTCCGAGGGTCAAACTTCCTAGTTCCAGGGGGTGAGGCCCTGGATTCACGCTGCAAACTCCCCACCTCCCGGTCCCTTTCCTCTCCCACCCCGTCCGAGAACGCGCCCTAGTTTCCCCTTCTTGAGTTGATTGCTCAGAGGTCCTCCAAACCGAGGTCCCCCAAACAGCTCCCGGAGCTGGGGAGACTTCTTGGGCTCCCCTCAAGGGATGGATGCTCGTCTGGCACTCGTGTCAGGCAGGAACACGGGGGACCTCCCTTTCCCCGCGCCGGAGGGCGTGCCTCAGCCCTTGCCAGTCCGGTGGTCCACCAATCGGTGCGGGTCAGCTGGAGTCCTAGGGTCCCTCTCTGTTCCGAGAGCGCTGCGGTTTGCTCCGGAACACGCATCCGCCCGCCCGGCGTACCGAGGCTCCGCGCGGCGCGTCCCCGGTTGTGTGCATTCGCGGGTGCAGCCGCAAGCGCGGGGAAAGGGGGACGGGACCCCCCTCGTCGATTCCTCCCCAGCGCCGCCCTCGCCCCACGCCCCTTACTCGGCTTGGCTGCCGCGCCCGCTCCGTGCGCCGCAGTGCCGGCTCCAGCTTCGGCTCCAGCTCCGGGTCTCGCTCCGGTTCCGCTCGGATGTCGCGGCGCTCCGGTCGTGCTCGGGCTCGGGCTCGGGCTCGGGGGTCGCGGGGGGTTCGCCGCTCCGCCTCGGCCTCCTCTGCGCGCAGGGGCGGGGATGGGCGGACCAGGCGGGGCTGGGCCGAGCCCAGACGACCCGCCGCCGGCGATCCCGGGCCGAGGCGGCGGCAGCGGCTTCCCAGGACCCGGACCCGGCCCTGGCCATGACCTGCCGCAGCTCCTCCCGGCCGCCCGTCGTCCCGCGTCGCCTCCCACACCACCGCCGCCCGCTCCAGCCTCCCTCCGCCCCGGCTAGGCTGCCGGGCCTCAGCACCGTTGCGCCGCGGCCGAGGTCATTCCTCAGATGGGGGACCCGGGGGACGGGGCCGACCGAGCCGCGGCCCTGTGCTCACAGCCAGCCCGACACCCACACAGCGACTGGCTGTGCAGGCGGGGCGAGGAGGCCCAGAGATGCAGGGAGGCCGGCGCGCCAGCCAGACGTGTAAAGAGGACAGACAGACAGGCGCTGTTAGAGAATGATATACAGACAGACAAGAACAGAGGACTGACACGTGCAGAGAAGGGTAGACAAACGATATGTCAGGGAAGGACAGCCAGACAGGTTGGACAGAGGCAAGGCTGGGCACTTGGGCAGAGGAGCGCTGTCACAGGCAATGAGCAAAGGGTAGAATGGGGAGAGGGCGGCATGCGGGGACTCAGCTTGTCTGGGCTGCTGGCAGGGCCTCCTGCTCCCAGTTGCTGGCAGGTGAGTTCTGGGGCGTGCCAGGGTGTCTGCTAGGCCTGGCTGAAGCTTTCCCCTCTGAGCGACCTGTCAGGCCTGTTTCCTTCACCCCTCTTCCCACCCTGTGCCCTCTGCCCTCTGCTACCCACACCTCAGAGCATAAGGCTCAGCACTGGCAGATGCAAGCCTCCTCCAGGGGATGCCTGCTCAGGGGAGGGTTCCTGGCTTCCAGGCTTGCTCTGCTCCCTCCCTACTTTGGGGCCTTGGACAAATCCCAGTTCTCCCTTCATTATGATAGAGTTCCCCTTTCATGCACCCCGACTGTCATGGTGCTCTGCAGTTGTTTGTAGAATCATTTATTTCATCTCCTCTACTTGCCTGGGAGCCCCAGGCAGGCAGCATCTATGACGGCCTGGAGGGGTCTGCACAGAGCAGGCGCTCAGTACATTTGATGAATGAATTGATAAAATACGTGGTTGGTGACCCTCTCCTAACCCCCATTTTGTTGATGAGGAAACTGGGCTTTGAAGAGGTAAGGAGATTCAAAGCTAGGTTTGTTTCAAAACCCAAAGGCTTGGCACAGGCTGGAAAGTGGTTGTCAAAAATAAAACATTATGAGAAAGAGATGAACATGTTGATGATAAACCCTGGGGAAGCAGAGTAGCCATGGGAATGGGAGGGAAGGAAAGTTTGCGAGCAAATGGCTCTTGGGGATGGAGTGGGTGGGCAAAGGTACAAACCTGACTCCCCCCAGCTCTGACAGTCATTCTGTCCTGGGCTTCCTTGGGGAGATGCAGGGGAAGCTGCATGGTCTAGAGCCTCCTGGGTGAGGACACCTCCCAGCCCCCTTTGGTAACTTCACTCTGGCTCTGCCTCCTGCATTGCTAACCTCAACCCTCCTGCAGACTGGGAGGGGTTAGGACCTAGATGGGGCATTCCAGTTCAGTCTGGGGCTGTCCTGAGGGCTGTGGAGAGATGGGGCCAGAATAAAGGGAAATATCTCTGAGAGTCCTGAGAAAGGGGACCTGGGAGGCCCTTCATTCAACCCCACACATTTGTTTTATAGATGGATGAAAGGAAGACCAGAGAAAGGCAGGCAAGTTCAGGGCCAGAGAGCTGAGATTGGAGGCTCTGAGACACTGTGGCCAGGGCTTCCCCAC
>NW_007735877.1:9595-30028 GCF_000696425.1 Galeopterus variegatus
TAACCTCACCCCTCCTGCAGACTGGGAGGGGTTAGGACCTAGACTGGGGCATTCCAGTTCAGTCTGGGGCTGTCCTGAGGGCTGTGGAGAGATGGGGCCAGAAGAAAGCAAAATATCTCAGAGAGTCCTGACAAAGTGGACCTGGGAGGCCCTTCATTCAACCCCACACATTTGTTTTATAGATGGATGAATGGAAGACCAGAGAAAGGCAACCAAGTTCAGGGCCAGAGAGCTGAGATTGGAGGCTCTGAGACTCTGAGGGCAGGGCTTCCCCACTGTACAACCTTGCTCAGAGTGCCCTTAATCTCCCTGAGCAGACACTAGATGAACCTTACAGGATGGATATTCTAGTTGTTGAATGGTTTTACCCATAAGCCTCTTCTTTGGCAAGACTGTGTGTGTATGTGTGTGTTCTATGGTGTGGTGGTGTGGGGTGGCTCACTCTGAGTGAGTCATTGTGGAAGGTGCCAGCCCTACAGAATTCATTCCCCCCACTCCCCATTTGCATATCACTGGTCTGGCAAATGTGGCTTGTTCCTCAGACTGGAACCCAGAACTGGTTTCCAGGGGGCCTGGTGATTGTTGGGTCTATCTTCAGGGAATTGGAATATGACTGTTTGCCTACCTATCACTATCTGTCTATTCATGTAGAGTTACATGTTTTTGCAGGACACTTAGAAAACCAAAAGGAAAGAGAAGAAAATAAAAAAACAGCCACTGCTAATGTTGAGGTTTCTTTTTTCCCCCTTTCTTTGTAGTTGCTTAACATTACAGTTATGCTTAAATGGAGTGAGCTTTCTGTGATATCTCCTCTCCCCTTGTATGTCACATTTTGAATGACTGCCTAGCACTGCATTGGATGGTTGTACTATATATGTCTTATCAATCCCCTATTGCTGGGCATTTAGTTTGTTTCAGTTTTTCATACTTCTAGACAACACCACAGTGGAAATGTTCATGGGTAAATTTGTGCATGTCTACGATTATTCTTTATTTCAGTGGGGATATCCATATATCTTTGAGGTGTTTTTCTGTATGGGATTAGATTTGAAGAAAGGGTATGTCCTGGGCACCAGGGAAGCCCAGTGGTATCTAGTGTCTGCTTGACCAAAGATAAAATAGGGACATTGGAGTAAGTGAGCCCTCGATAAGTCATATGGTGATGCTGTGGTTTGAGTGTGTCCCCCAAAGTTCATGTGTTGGAAATTAATTCCCAATGCAAGAGGGTGAAAGGTGGGACCTTTAAGAGTTGGTTAGGTCATGAGGGCTCTGCTCTCTTGAATGGATTAATGGCATTATAGCAGGAGTGGATTCCTTATCATGGGAGTGAGTTCTTTATAAAAGCATGAGGTCGCCCCCCTTCTCTCCCTCTCTCTTGCCCATGTGATTCCTTCTGCCATAATACGATGCAGCAAGAAGTCCCTTGCTAGTTGCAGCCCCTTGGTCTTGGACTTTCCAGCCTCCAGCACTGTGAGTCAAATAAATGTGTGTTCATCATAAATTACCCAGTCTGTGGTGTTCTGTTATAGCAGTAGACAACATACGAACAAAAGTGACATTTGAGATACCCTGAGGGACTGGCTGGGTTGTGGGAACTTTCCCTAGGGTGTGCTTTGTGTTAGCCCAGTCAGTCACAGGGAATACAAAAGAACTTCCTTTCTGTTTGTAAAGAGCAGGGTCCATGCCATCATCAATCCCAGAGCCCATGGGATGGAGATATTGGAGGGACCTGCTGAGCCTCTTCAGCTTGGACCTCCTCACCATCTGTACTTTCTATAACCTTGTGATAGTTAATTTATCAACTTTATTGTTGGGGAAATCTTCTGATGCTAAGGGCGGAGGAGGGGAGGGGAAATACTTTCTGGATGCTCTGGCCTTTGGGAGAGATATCTGTCTAAAGCATCCATCAGACCCTCCAGGGAGGTTACATCTTTCTAGCATATCTCTTTTACAGAAGTATGGCAAAAGTGTCTTACCAGCCTTGAATTACCTTACAAAAGACCTGCTGTCTATGTTGCCTTGGCCTTGGGGGTGGAGAGCACACCATGCTCTAAAGAAGGAGGCAGGAAAAACTATCCCACTAGTTCTGGGAAGATTTTTCTCTTTCCATCTGATTTTTGCTAAAGGTCCCTTGAGCATGTCCTGGTGTTGCTGAGGGGAGATGAAGGAAGAGGCTTTGATTCATATTTGGTGGGAGGTGGTGGGGGACAGAGAGCAGGGTCTGCCTGCCTTGCTGCCCAGAGGCTCAGAGGTGGCAGCTGAAGTAGCCAGGGGAAATTCAGGGGGCAGGGAAATATCTGGAATACTTGAAGCATCTCCGTCTGGAGCTCCTCTGTGCTGAGAGCCTGCAGGGTTTTGTGCTTTCCCTCCCACTTTCCTTATGAGGAGACTGAGGCCCTCAGAATTTAAGTGACTTTCCGGAGATGCACACCTGATTAAGTAGTGCCAGGTGAGATTATGAAACATGTTAAAATAGGCAAAAAAGTTTACCAGGTGTCCTTTTAATTGACTAATAGATGTTATCTGTTTCTCGAGGCCTTTGTGCCTGTCATGGTCTCTGAGCTATTTCATTATTCTGTAAGCTGTAGAAAACTGATAATAATGCAAACTATTCTTGTCCACTGAGATGCGAATGAGTTTTGTCAGATGAGGTCAATGGACATCTGAGCTGGGTGGGCTAAGAGCTATACACGTATACATACATGCTCTTTGGATTCTTCCTTGAATAATGTATAACATCTTACTGGTTCTCTCATTAATGAGTTAAATAAAAGCTTTGACACATGTTCATTTTATATTTGTGTAGCATTAATGATTTTATCCTTTGAAAATATATTCTTCAACAGTAGAAAGCTTGGAATTTCACTCACATGGGTCTGTCTTATACCAGAGGTTTGTCTTTTATTGGAGGCATTAGGGTCTTGGGACCTGAGAAGAGGGGGAGATTAGTGTGGGCTGGGTCAGTCCTAGAGGGCTTTCTGGAACAGGGTGGTCTTGAGGGTTCTGGAAGGGTTTATAGTGCATTACCTGAAAATAGAGATCTTTCTAGGTCAGAAGGCAGGGCC
Source organism: Galeopterus variegatus (assembly GCF_000696425.1). NCBI lineage: Eukaryota > Metazoa > Chordata > Mammalia > Dermoptera > Cynocephalidae > Galeopterus > Galeopterus variegatus. Next base: position 12,661 of record NW_007735877.1, read on the forward strand.
TGTGGTCAGGAAAGAGTTTGGAGGCAGGTGAAAAGGCCTGTCTGAATGAAGAGTGGGTTCTGAGGTCAGATGGGAGATGGAAGTGAGATTCCCATAAGTAAAGTGGGCTGCACTGGATGCTCTAGGCAGCAGGGAGCCACTGCAGGCTCTTGAGAGAGGAAGGGACTTAATGAAATATACCTCTTAAGAAGGCTGCTCTCTGGGGTTCTAGACACTTCTGGGGATTTGATAAACCCTGACCACCCTTTCTCGTGGCTGGAGGGGCTGGGTCAGGCTGCCTCTGTCTGTCTCCTCTTAAGAGGGAAGCCGCATTTCAGGGCCCTGGGAGAAATCCCCAGGTGCTGAAGTGTAAAAGGCAGCCCCTTCTTTCCTATTCCCAGGGTCTCTTTTGGGAGAGTTTATTTCTGGGCTTCCTTGAAGATTTGTATTCAGGGTAGTGCTAATTTCAGGGCCAGGTGAGGGGTGGACAGGGACTACATACAGAACTTACTGCTGCTGCTCCCAGCCCGGTCCTGAAATCTTGTAGAGGCCGTACTCTGTGTTAGCCATGCTACATGTGTTATTTAATTCCATCCTCTCAAAATTCTGCAGAGGCAGGTAATGTTTTCTCTGTATTCCACATGCAGCCATGAGATTTATGGAAGTAACTTGTTCAAGGTCACACAGCTAATTAGAGGCAGGCCCCAGATTGGTACCCAAGCCTGCTGCAAACAGGTTAAACCAAAATAGACCGAATATTTCCATTTCAGGGCTCACAGCCTATAGGAGGTGACACACATGATGAATGTAAAGTTGCATCAATGAGACGTGCTGCAAAGGTGTAACCTTGTCACGGTGTGGGATGTGGCATGAGAAGTGGACAGAAGCTATGATTTTGATCCTAAGAGCAAAGGCATTAGAAAGTTTTAAACAATATTGGAAAGGCATAAGCAGACCTGCATTTTCAAAAGACAGTTTATTGGTAGTGGGGAGATGGTTGGGGGCAAGGAAGCTGGCCAGGTGGTGGTCAGACTAGCCCAGGAGAGAAGTGATGGTGACCCTGGGGTGGAGCAAGATGGCCCACTTGGAGAGAAATGTCAGAGGTATACTCAGCAGGACTAGATTTCTAGTTGGTGCATCTGGGTGGCTGGTGTTGTCATTTAATAAGGAGCAGAACACTGTAAAAGAATCAAGTTTGGGAAAGAAGGATATAAGTTTGATTTTACGCACGTTGAATTTCAGGTGTCATCAGCAGGCAGCAGAACTCTGACAGTTGTCCCGGCCACAAAGACAGCCAAAGGACTGAACCCTAGGCTTAGACACGCAGGCATCAGAATTGATTCATCTGTCATCCACCCGTCTAACCTCCCATGCACCACCTATCCCTCCTTCCATCTTCCAATCCATCCATACATCCATCCTTCCGTCTGTCCGTCCATCCATCCATCCACCTTTCCTCTCATCTATGCACCTCTCTATTCTCCTACACATCCACTTACTCTTTCTCCCATTCACCTATTCATACAAACTCCTGTTTATCTACCCATTGACCCCATCTGCATCCATCCAACCGTATGTCCCATACATACTTACAGATGCCCACTCCAGGCTGAGCACTCTGCTATAAACTGGTAAAAAAATAAATTTAGAAAACCACATCCCTGCCCTCTAGGAGCCCACAGTCCGTTAGGAGAGGCATATGTATAAACAAATGGTCACTAAACAATATATTTTCTGTGTCAGCCATCTGCACAAAGAACACTTAACTCAATCTGTGGAGGTCAGAAAAGGCTTCTTTGAAGGTGTGCTTCTTGAATTGAGCTTAAAGCTCAGTTAAGATTTCCCAGATGGGTGAGATCTTCTAGGAGAGAGAAAAGCTTATATTTACAAAGGTGGTACAGGTGGTGAGAGACCAGGGTGATTCCAGGGACACAGACAACTTGGATTATTGGAAGCAAACGTGAGTGTGAATGAGTGGTGTGTTATGTAAGAAGTCTGGAAAGGCAGTTCATAAATGCATTGAATGACAGGCTGAAAACCTTGGGGGCCATGTAAGGGCTTTTAGTATGGGGTGATGTGATCAAATTTGTGTTGTAGGGAAATCTCTTGGTCTACTGTGTGGAAGGTGGCTTGGGGTAGGTGTATGCATACAGGATCAGATGATCCAGCCTCTGCATAATGAGCACTTAGGGCTCTTTGGTCCCAGGCTCTGGGGTTGGCTTAGGCCTCCACATTTGGCGTGGACCCCAACCTAGTTCTCATCCCACCTGCTCTGCCAAAACTGAAATCAAGGCAGCCATGCCGAGGGTTGTGGCCATGAGGAAGTTTTAGGGGTTTTCTACTTTCCAGGGGGTATTTGGTACTCCCAACAAGGGCTTTAGTCTCATGGTGGTCCCTCTTCAGCTTTAGGGCTGCCATGGACTTGCATCAATTGCTCACTGGCTTGTCACTAGGAGTGTCTCAGTTTCATGTTCCACTTTTCTGGCTCTATGATTTATATCCACAAAGCCCATTAACTTCCCATCAGTTATGTCATAATATTTCCTTTGACTCTGTGAAATCTCCATCCTGGTGGCTTGCAAGTGACACCTGACAATGTTCAGCCCAGGTGGAGCTGCTACAATGAGTCAGCAGTGACCCCAGTCTACAAACAGCTTGCAGCTGGACCAAGGAATACCAGTGTGTGGAGGGGAAATAGCTCATGCTGTAGAGTTGGGTGAATTTGGGTTCAAGTCTTATTTCCACCACTCACTGGATATATGACCTTGGACAACTCACTTTATTTCTTCTGAACTTCAGTTTCTTCCCTTGTGGTATGGGAAAAATATTTATTTATCTTAGTTTAGATTTTTTCATTGGTAGCAACTAATGGGAACTAACTTAAACTATTTTAAGCAAAAAAGGACAATTTTTAGAATCCAAATCTGGGCTTTTTGAGGCCCTGAAGTGGGAAAACAGAGAAGCAAACAGACCCTGGCAGGACTCTGCCTTTTGTCTCTGTGCCTCTCTGTTTAGTCTCTTAATTTTTCTCTCCCTGCAGACCCTCTTTCTCCATTATTCCATAAAAAAGGCCACACTGAAGCTTGGGGGCAATTTTATAGCATTTCAACTATAGCCACGAGCAGAATTAACTGACCATCTTTCAACCACAAGTCTAAGTTCCCAAAAGAGAATCTGATTGGCTGAGCTACATTAGGTGTCGATCCCTGGTCTAATTAACTGTGACCAAAGGATGGGGTCATAGAGCATAAACATGACAGCAAATGGATACATGCATGAGCAGGTGATGGTTCTCAACGTGGGATGTGTGAGCTGGGAAAACCCCCTGAAGGTGTCTCCTATGTTACCACACAGGTTTAGATTAAATAGGATGTTAAATAGAATGTAAACGTTGGCAGAACGCCTGCTGTCTACTAAGGCCTCAGTAAATGGTAGCTGCTACTATTCATTCATTTCCATATTTAAGAACCATTTATTGGGTGCCTGATTTGTACTGGATACTACACTAGGTACACAGGATGAAGGACTGGGTAAAAGTTTAAGAAATGAGAGTAATAAAAGTAAAACTATTTTGCAGGGTTGTTGTCAGGATTGAGTCCAGACAGGGAGAGCAAGTTACCTATAAGGGGGAAAAGTCTGGCTGACCTCAGATTTTTCTCTTGCAAATCTTAATGCCAGAAGACAATAGAACAATATCTACAGAGTTTTAAGGGGAAATAATTTTGAACCAAGCAGTATATAGCCTTCCAAGTTATCATTTCTGTACCAAGGCAACTGGAAGATATTCTTAAATATGCATGTGTTAAGAAAGTGTGTCAACCAAGAACCTTCCCTGAAAAATTTGCTGAATGATTTACTGCAGCCAACAGAGAACATGAACTAAAGTAACTCAAGAGTAGGGAGACAATTGTATGAAAGATTTAATTGTAAGCTTTAGAACTGGTTAAGGAACATTAAGTATATATTTTTTTCCATGCAACAATTTATTATTAAAATTTTCAAAGATAAAGAAAAAGGTGAAAGAGTGTTACAGTAAATACCTATATACCCATTTCTAGAATCTACGATGAATATTTTCTATGTTTGCTTTATCATATAACTATCCATTTATTCATTCCTCTATCCATCAATCCAGTTTAATTTTCATTTTAAAAATATTTTTTATTTTATTTATCTTTTTATTGTAACATCATTGATTGTACATATCTGTGGGGTACAGAGTTGAATATCATTACCTGTTTGTTATATGTGATGCTCAAATCAAGATAATTAGTATATTAAACATTACACAATGTAATCATGTTTTGCGGCCCGTTACCAATTCCTCCCTTATTCCCTTATCCCCTCCCCTTTCCCACTTCTGACAACCTCAGTTCTGTTCTCTCCTTTTGAAAGTTCAATGTATTATTGTGAGTGTTGTATCTTTCTTTCTTTCTTTCTTTTTTTATTTGTTTATTATTTAGCTTCCATTTATGAGTGAGGACACGTGGTATTTCTCTTTCTGTACCTGGCTCATTTCACTTGACATGATTTTCTCTAAGTTCATTCATATTGTTGTGAATGGAAGAGTTTCATTCTTTTTTATGGCTGAGTAGTATTCCATTGTATATATATATATACTAAATTTTCCTTATCCAGTCATCTGATGATGGATGTTTACTTGGTTCCAACTCTTGGCTATTGTAAATAGAGCTGTGATAAACATGGGGGTGCAAATATCCCTTCAAAATGATGATTTCCATCCCCTTGGGTATATACCCAGCAGTGGAATTGTTGGATCATATGTCAGTTCTATCTGTAGTTGTTTGAGAAAACTCCATATCATTTTCCATAATGGTGGCACCAATTTACAGTCTCACCAACAGTGTAAGAGAGTTCCCCTTTCTTTGCATCCTTGCCAGCATTTATTATTCTCTGTCTTTTTGATAATAGCCAGTCTAATTGGGGAGAGATGATATCTCAGTGTGGTTTTGATTTGCATTTCCCTGATGCTGAGTGATGTTGAGTGTTTTTTCATGTGTCTGTCAGCCATTTGTATACCTTCCTTTGAGAAATGCCTGATCAGTTCCTTTGCCCAATTTTTAACTTTTTAATTATTTAATTATTTATTTAATTATTTATTTATTTAACTGTTAAATTGTTTGAGATGCTTGTATATTCTGGGTATTAATCCTTTGTTGGACACATACATTTCAAATTTTTTCTCCCGCATGGTAGGTTGTCTTTTCAAACTGTTCATTGTTTCTTTGGCTTTGCAGAAGCTTTTTAGTTTGATATAATTACATTTGTTTATTTTTTTCTTTTGTTGCCTGTGCTTTGGGGGTCATATTGACAAAGTCATTATATCTCCTCTGTTTTCTTTTAGGAGTTTTATAGATTCAGATCTTACATTTAAGTCCTTAATTCTTTTTTAGTTGATTTCAGTATATGGTGAGAGGTATGGATCTAGTTTCATTCCTCTACATATGGAAGTCCAGTTTTCCTAGCACCATTTATTGAAGAGGCAGTCTTTTCCTCAATGTATGTTCTTGGTGCCTTTGTCAAAGATCAGTTGGCTGTAAGTTTGTGGGTTCATTTCTGTTCATTTGGTATGAGTATCTGTTTTTATGCCACCACCAAGCTGTTTTGGTTACTATAGCTTTGTAGTATAATTTGAAGTCAGATGGTGTTATGGCTCCAGCTTTATTTATTATTTTCCTCAGGATTGCTTTGGCTATTTGGTGTCTATTGTTATTCCATATGAATTTTAGAATTGTTGTTTACTATTTCTTTGAAGAATGTCTTTGTATTTTAATGGTGATAGCATTGAATCGTTAGATTGCTTTGGTTAGTACAGACATTTTCACAATGTTAATTCTCCTAGTCCAAGAGCATGGAATGTTTTTCCATCTTTGTGTCCTCTTTAATTTCTTTCAACAGTGATATGTAGTTCTCGTTGTAGAAATCTTTCACCTCCTTCGCTAGATTTATTCCGAGGTATTTAATTTTTTTGGTGACTATTGTAAATGGGCTCACTTTCTTGATTTATTTTTTTGTGCTAGTTTGTTGTTGGAGTATTAAAATGCTACTGACTTTTGCATGTTGATTTTGCATCCTTCAACATTACTGAAATTGTTTATCAACTCTAAGAGGGTTTTTTTTGTAGAGTCTTTAGGCTTTTCTATATATAGGATGATGTCATCTGCAAAGAGGGACAATTTGACTTCATCTTTTCCAATTTGGATACCCCTTATTTCTTTCTCTTGACTGATTTCTCTGGCTAGTACTTCCAACACTGTGTTAAATAGGAGTGGTGAGAATGGCTTTTCTATATATAGGATTATGTCATCTGCAAAGAGGGACAACTTGATTTCATCTTTTCCAATTTGGATACCCCTTATTTCTTTCTCTTGACTGAATGCTCTCGTAGTACTTCCAACACTGTGTTAAATAGGAATGGTGAGAATGGCCATCTTGTCTTGTTCCCGTTGTTAAAGGAAAATCTCTAAGCTTTTCCCCATTCAGGATGACATTGGCAGTGTACTTTTTGTATATGGCTATTATTGGTTGAGATACTCTCCTTCGATACCTAATTTTCTGAGATTCTTTATCCTGGAGGATTTGAATTTTGTCAAATGCTTTTTCTGTGTCTGTTGAGGTAATCATATCATCTTTGTCCTCAGTTTTATTGATGTGGTGTATCACATTTATTGATTTGCATATGTTGAACCATCCTTGCATCCCTGGGATGAATCCCACTTGATTGTCGTGTATAATTTCTTTGATGTGCTGCTGTGTTCTATTTGCTAACATTTTATGGAGGATACTTGCATCTCTGTCCATCAACGATACTGGCCTATAGTTTATTTTTGTTGTTGTATTTTGTCTGGTTTTGTTATCAAGGTGATGCTGGCCTCATAGAATAAGTTTGGGAGAATGGCCTCTGTTTCAGTTTTTGGAATAGTTTGAAGAGAACTGGTATTAATTCTTCTTTGAATGTTTGTTAGAATTCGTCAATAAAGCCATTTGGTGATGAGCTTTTCTTTGTTGGGAGGTTGCTGATTACTGCTTCAATCTTGTTTCTTGTTATTGGTCTGTTCAGGTTTTGTATTTCTTCCTGTTTCAGTCTTGGTAGTTTGTATGTGTCCAGAAATGTATCCATTTCCTCCAGGTTTTCAAATTTGTTGGCAAATAGTTGTTTGTAATAGTCTCTATTGATTCTTTGTATTTCTGTGGCATCAGTTGAAATGTCTCTTTTTTCCTTTCTAATTTTTGTTATTTGGGTCCTCTTTCTTCTTCTTTTAGTTAGCCTAGCTTATGGTATATTTTGTTTATCTTCTCAAAAAGCCAACTTTTTGTTTCACTGATATTTTGTATCATTTTTGGGGGGTTTCTAATTCATTTAATTGTGCTCTGATATTAATTATTTCTTTCCGCCTGGTAATTTTGGGATTGAATTGTTCTTGTTTTTCTAGTTACTTGAAGTGTAGTGTTAGCTTGTTTACTTGTAATCTTTCCCTTCTTTCGATGTGAGTGTTATTGCAATAAAGTTCTCTCTTAGTATTGCTTTTGCAGCATCCCACAAAAGCAGTACTACGAGAGAAGTTAATTGCAATAACACAGCATCCCACAGATTTTGGTATGATGTGCCTTTATTTTCATTAGTTTTGCGAAATTTTGTGATTTCCTGTTAAATTTTTTCTTGGATCCATATGTCGTTCGGGCACATGTCATTCAATTTCCGTGTGTTTGCACAGTTTTGAGTTTCAGTTTTTATGATTTCTAGTTTTATTCCATTGTGGTCTGAGAAGATACTTGAAATGATTTCAATGAGGTTTTGGGGAAGGTGCTTGTCGTCTAACATGTGGTCTATCCTGGATGTGGAACATTCTTCACGATAGACCACATATCAGGTCACAAATCAAGCCTCAACAAATTTGAAAAAATTGAAATCATTTCAAGTAGCATGTTCCACACACTGATGAGATGAATGTATATTCTGTGGTTGTTGGATGCAATGTTCTATAGATATCTGCCAAGTCTAATTGATCAAAAGTGGGTTTAAATCATGTGTTACTTTGTTGAATTGCTGCATAGGTGATCTGTCTAATGTTGAAAGAGGGGTGTTCAGGTCACCAACTATTATCATATTTGGATCTATCTCTTTTCTTAGATCTTATAGTGTTTGCTTTATATATGTATGGGTGCTCTGATGTAGGGTGCATATATATTTATGACTGTTACATCTTCTTGTTGGATAGATCCCCTTATCATTATATCATGGCATTTTCTCTTTAAATTGTTTTTGGTTTAATGTCTGTTTTATCTGATAAAAGAATAGCTACTCCTGCTTGTTTTTGATTTCCATTTGCACGGTGTATCTTTTTCCATCCCTTCACTCTTAGCCCATATGCATCTTTACAGGTGAGGTGAGTCTCTCATACTCAGCATAAAGCTGGGGCTAGCTTAGCTCTTTAATCCAATGTCTATGTGTCTTTTGAATGGGGAATTTAACGCATTTATGTTTAGGATTGTTGCTGAAAATTATTGTCTTACTTCTGGCATTTTATCAATTTTCATTTGGATGTGTTAAATATCTTTTGTTTCTTTCTTTCCCTTTTATTGGTTATCTTTGGTGTTTGTTGGTTTTGGAGTTGGTGAGATACAGTTTCTTTCTCTTTCTTGATTGTACTTTTTTCTACCAGTGGGTTTTGTTCGTTCTTGTGTATTAATGGTAGTGATTACTATTTTTTGGATTCCAGATGCAGAACTTCCTTGAGGATTTCTTGTAGGGCTGGTCATGTGGTGGTGAACTCTTGTAGTTTTTGTTTATCTGGGAAGTACACTATATCTCCTTCATTTCTTGCTGGGTATAGTATTCTTATCTGACAATTTTTCTTTTATTATTTTAAATATGTCATGGCATTCTCTTCTGGCTTGTAGAGTTTCTATTGAGCAATCTGCTATTAGTCTGATAGGGACTCTCTTATAAGTGATTTGAGGCTTTCCTCTTGCTGTTTTTAGGATTCTCTCCTTGTCTTTGTGTTTTGCCAGTGTGACTATAATGTGCCTTGGAGAGTATCTTTTTGGACTGAATCTTTTAGGGGGTTTTTGAACCTCCTGGATTTGAAGATCCATGTCTCTCCCTGTATCTGGGAAGTTTTCTGCTATTATTCCATTGAATGTGTTTTCAATGCCTTTTCCTTTCTGCTCCCCTTCAGGAATACCCATGATTTGGATGTTTGTGTGGTTAGGGTTGTCTCCTGACACTCTTAGGTTTTCTTTATTTTTTAAAACTCTTTTTTCTTTTTCTTTTTTGTCCACCTGAGTTACTTCAAAGAGAGTGTCTTCAAGATCAGAAATTCTTTCTTTTGCTTGCTCTAGCTTGCTGCGTAAGCTCTCCTTTGCGTTTTTATTCATTGAGTGACTCCTTCAGTTCCACTAGTTTTTCTATGTTCTTTTTAAAAGCATTAATCTCTTTGTTAATTTCCTCCTTTATATCCTGGATAGTTTTGCTCAGTTCACTGTGTTTTCTAACTGCATTTTCTTGTATCTCATTGAGTTTCCTTAAATTTTTTACTTGGAATTCCTTTTCAGTCATTTCTAGGGTTTCCTGCTCTATGGGACCAAGTACTTGAGAGTATTGTAATCATTTGTTGGACTCATATTTTCTTGTTTTTCTGTATTTCTGGTATCTCTACTTTGATGTCTGGTAATCTGTTGGAGCAGTTGCTTCTTCTGTGGACTCTGCTGGTGACCTTCCTTGTGTCAATGCAGTTAAATGGTCAATGGTCTGCCTATACAGTTGCATTGGTTGCTGCAGCCACTGCTGTAGTAGTCAGCTGCCCTTGTGGTCGCAGTGGTTGTGGAGGAGGCTTGGAAGGCTGCCCACACGACAGCAATAGCTCCAGAGGTAGCAGGCTACTCCATGATGATGATGGCTGCCTGGTGGCATTGGTGGTGGCAGTGATTGTAGCAGTGACAGCTGCAGCAGCCACCTACGTGGCTGAGGTGTTGACAGTGGTGGCCTATCCAGCTATGGTGCCTGCGGTGGTAGCAGGGTTACCTTGTGGGAGTGGTTGCAACTGCCTCTGTCGCATCTGTGGTGTCTCCAGCAGCAGCAGATTTACCTCGTGGGGGTGGCCATGGCACTGGTGGCGGCAACTCCCTCTTTTGCATCTACAGTGTCCTTGGCAACAGCAGGGTTAACTTGTGGCATTGGTAATGGTGGTGGTGGTGGTTGCAGCTGCCTCTCTCATGTTTGTGGATTCTGTGACTGTACTCATGGACAACGTGCAGGACTATATGATGGTTCTGGGACTGAACAATGGCTCCAGTGACTGTGGTGGTGGAGACAGTGGGCCTGTTTTGATCTAATTAAGTTTAATTTGCCATACATAGGATAATAAAAATAAACACAAAAATAGGTTTGTACACTGGGTGTAAAATTTCAGTTCATATAGTTTACACTGTGAAAGGGCATGCCAAATGTTCAATATATTGGGCAAATAAGTACTGTTTTATTTCTAGCATGCAGTATTGTAGGGAAAGGTATGTGTATTCTTAACCTAAACCTAAGTAACCTAAAAGGGCGTTGTTATTGTGGACAGGAAAAATAAGAGTAAAGGCATTCCGAATGTTAATCTGACAAAACTGGAAAACAGCACAGTCTTAATTTATGAATAAAATTTTTTGAATTTGCTTTATTTAGAGGAAAAAGGAGCAAGTTTGTCTTTGATGTGAATACTGATAGGGTAAAAAGAAAACTTCCAAAACATTGGTTGGGGAGGGGTGGGTATATACTTGTTTTATGTACATGTGGCATGGGAAAAACAATAGTTACTCCACCATGTGATAGTTCATATAAGTAAATTTGACATCGAGATAAGTGTTACAGACAAATATAAAACATGTACATTCCGATATTTTGGATTGGGGAGGAACTGGTAAAAAAAAAAGAAAAAAGAAAAAAGAAAAACAGCAAGGAAATGTTAAAATTAGCATACAATAGATTGACAGAGCTGCAGATGTGTTATCATACTCATAAACTGGTTAAATACTTTTACTAAAAACATTTAAATTGGTTCAAAAATCAGTCTCCAACCTGTAATACATTTTTTTTTGTGTGGCACTAATTTTTATTTTTAAGCATCTTTACATCATTTTATTTATTTATTTATTTTTTATTTATTTTTCTTTATTTTTTATTTTTTTTATTTTCTCAATCTACAATGTGGTTAGTTATTGTGTCCCATCACTGAAACCTCCCTCCCTCCTTCCTCTCCCCCCTCCCACCCAGGTGTGTCCCCTCCATTTTCTTGTTTTAAGAACTTCAAAAAAAAAAAAGTTGTGGTTGTTATATCTTCCTCTCCCCCCCCCCCGGTTTTTTTTGTTGTTGTTGGTGGTGTTGATGTTGTTGTTGTTGTTGTTTGTTTTGTGTGTGTGTGTGTGTGAGAGTGTGTGTGTGTGTTTATGTGTGTGTGTGTGTGTGTGTATGTATGTGTGTGAATTGATTCATTCACCTTTGGCTCCCTCCAATAAGTGAAAACATGTGGTATTTCTTTTTCACTGCCTGACTCGTTTCACTTAATATTATTCTTTCAAGGTCCATCCATGTTGTTGCAAATGGCAGTATTTCATTCGTTTTTATAGCTGAGTAGTATTCCATTGTGTAGATATACCACATTTTCCATATCCACTCATCCGATGATGGACATTTGGGCTGATTCCAGCTCTTGGCTATTGTGAAGAGTGCTGCAATGAACATTGGGAAACAAGTATACCTTCGACTTGATGATTTCCATTCCTTTGGATATATTCCCAGCAGTGAAATAGCTGGGTCATATGGTAGATCAATCTGCAACTGTTTGAGGAACCTCCAAACCATTTTCCATAGGGGTTGCACCATTATGCATTCCCACCAACAATGTAAGAGAGTTCCTTTTTCTCCGCAACCACGCCAGCATTTATCGTTCAGCGTCTTTTGGATTTTAGCCATCCTAACTGGGGTGAGATGGTATCTCAGTGTGGTTTTGATTTGCATTTCCCGGATGCTGAGTGATGTTGAGCATTTTTTCATATGACTGTTGGCCATTTGCATATCTTCTTTAGAGAAATGCCTACTTAGCTCTTTTGCCCATTTTTTAATTGGGTTGCTTGTTTTTTCCTTGTAAAGTTGTTTGAGTTCCTTATATATTCTGGATATTAGTCCTTTGTCAGATATGTATTTTGCAAATATTTTCTCCCACTCTGTTGGCTGTCTTTTAGCTCTGTTAATTGTTTCTTTTGCTGTGCAGAAACTTTTCAGTTTGATATAGTCCCATTTGTTTATTTTTCCTTTGGTTGCCCATGCTTTTGGGGTCATATTCATGAAGTCTGTGCCCAGCCCTATTTGCTGAAGGGTTTCTCCTATATTTTCTTTAATAAGTTTTATTGTTTCGGGGTGTATATTTAAATCCTTGATCCATTTTGAGTTGATTTTAGTACATGGTGAGAGGTATGGGTCTAGTTTCAATCTCCAGCATATGGATATTCAGTTATCACAGCACCCTTTGCTGAACAGGCAGTCCCGACCCCAGTGAATAGGCTTGGTGCCTTTGTCGAAGATCAAAAGGCAGTAAGTGCGTGGGTTGATTTCTGGGTGCTCTATTCTATTCCATTGATCAGTGTCTCTGTTTTTATACCAGTACCATGCTGTTTTGGTTATTATAGCTTTGCAGTATAGTCTTGGTTCTATTCTGAACACGCTCCACCTTGACTCCTGGGCCTCAGCCACCTCTAACACCTAAATGTACCCGTCTTTGGAGGCTTCTCTGACATTGTCTTCCCTCAGGCTGAATGAATAGCTCCTTCATCTGGGTTCCTGTAACACACTGCACATTTCAAAATGATATAAATTGCATAAGATTTTCTTTTATGTTTTTGCAAACTTGCCTCTATGTTTATGAGCCTTTTGCAGGCAGGAACTGAGTCTTGTTCAATACTCTGTCCCCAGCTCAGGGCTTCATAAACATCTGCTGCACAATTGGAGTTGCATCATTTAAAGATACCAGAGATTGTGTTGGAACAGAGGGCTGACTCCGGAGGTTCTTCAGGTGTGCGGGCCTATCTACCCTTGCATTTAATGGCTCCAAAGTGTCCTTCCTCCCTCCCTGCCACTTGTCAGTGTGTCACTTCCAGCTCTCCTCCTCCTCCTTCCGTCTGAGACTTCTAAAAGTCACGGAAGAACTGTGGGTTTCTTGAGAGAACAATATCCATGATTGCAAATAAATAAGCTATATTCATGGGTAATTCATCAAAACCAGGTTTGGTGGGAAAGACTTCATTCTTACCAGGATGTTGCTGGTGGGGTTGAAGTCCTTTCAAAGACAAAAGAACTTTTTCATTTTAAGATAATTTTAGACTTACAGAAAAATCACAAAAATAGTATAGAGAATTTATGTATACCCTTCCCCAGCTTCTGCTAATGTTAACAGCTTACATAACCTAGTATCTTTGTCAAAATCAGGAAATTTACATGCGTACGATACTATTATTGTACTGTGTGTGAGTTTCACCACTTTTTCTCTAATGCCCTTTTTCTGTTTCAGGTTCGAGCTAATGCCCTTTTTCTGTTTCAGGTTCGAGTCAGGATCCCACATTGCTCATAGCTGTTGTGTCTTCTTCAGACTCTTCCAGTTTGGGGAAGTCTTCATTTTTCCCTTTCTCTTGTAGCCCTGACTTCTCCGATGAGTACTGATCCGTTCCACCGAAGCTTTTCATTTTTTTCCACATCCTGGAGGTCTTCCTTTAGGATGGTTTTCTCCTTTCCTTCTCCTTCCTTCTTTTGGGATTTTCCCGAACAGGAGATGGCTGGAGAGGAATGCATTACGAGTTGATTGGTGTTTCTTGATCTTGGGTGTTCATCTCATTATAATAGTCAGTTTCTGATCACATCTGCAGTTGATTATGCAATTAGCCATGCACATCCACCTCGGGATGGATGCTGACTCCTTCTTGATCCTCATCCTCCTGGTCTGCATGTCTTCCTCAATTCCACATTCCTTCCAGTTGTCCTCTCTGGGAACAGATTAGAGGAGGCTACAGGTACACACACCTCCCTGGAATCACGTGCTCTGAGAACACCCTGCCAGACATGCTGGGAGCTGTAAGCAGTGGATTTAGGAAGAGGGGCTAAGTGCTGAGCCTTACAGCCTGAGGACCTCACCAATAGGGTCAAGTGGTCCATGCGGTTAGGGACAGGAGCAGAGGCCTGGGAGAAGAGTCAGCTCACATCCCAACACTTTCAGAAATCATTCTCCAAAGATGAGCCCAGGCTTTTCTGACGGACTATGGAAGAACGTGCTAGTACCCATTCACATTAATTTATTCAGTCACATAAATATTCACGTATACATTTATTTGACCAGAGTAAACGCTAGATGGTTGTTATTATTGTATCTGTTGTTGCTGTCGTGTTTTTGTTGTTGTTAGGTTTCGGGACCCAGGGATGAATGGGATGCTCACAGAAAGAGGGAGTGACCAAATGTCAGCCCCATGTGACAAGGCTCTTTTGGAGGGATGTATTAAGATTGTAGGAACAAGGGAGAGGGAGTGACTTGTGATGGGGGTGTGCAGTGGATAGGGGATGGGGCACGTGATTCTAAAGTGTTTAGAGGAGTCAGGCAGGTAAACAGGAAGTCACTGGTGCTCCAGGTAGAGGGATTAGTACAGCTGATCGTTCCGTGTGGAGTACGGGACGTGGATGACACAGTGGAATGAGAAGTAGGAGGCGGAGTCCGCGCTCAACTCCTTGGTCCTGGCACCGCCCACTAATTCTCCTTTCACACTGTCATCCACGTCCCCTACGCCATACGGAAGGATCAGCTGTACTGATCCCTCTATCTGGAGCACCAGTCCCTCCCTGTTTACCTGCCTGACTCCTTTAAACACTTTAGAATCACGTGCCCCATGCAGAACCAAGGAGGACAGAGCAGACGCGGTTTGGTTGAGAAAGAGAATCGGCTTTCCGCCAAGCTAGGAGATCCGAGCCAGATATCTGGGAAAGATCCATCAGGTTGGCAGAAAGGGTGATGTGGAAAGAGTTCAGCTGATTCTTCGGTGTGGAGTATGGGACGTGGATGACGGAGTGGAACGAGAAGTAGGGGGCGGAGCTAGGCAGTGAGGGCCGGTTGGGAGGAGGCGAGGTGGATGAGGGAGACAGCACACGTTTCTGGTCTCTCCATGGCTGGGCCTGAGTTCTCCTGCCACCGATGATGCTAGGCTTCGTCCCTCCGTACGTTCCTTGGAAGGTGGGACGGAGAAATGTTGCAGGGTTCGAGTGCTCAAACCCTGTATCGGAGCAGCAAAACAGAAACAAAAATTTCGCTGGTGTTTGATGCCTTTAGATTCCTCCTTAGAAAGCACTTTATTGAAAACCGTGAAGTGACTTAACTATCAAAATGAACTCCATACAGCGTATTATTTGTCAAGTACATGTTTTGAAACACCATTAAGGAATGTAAGTTAAAAGAAAGTGCATGGGGTGTATAATTCCCATGATACATCAAGTTCTGAGGGCTGAAAATTATTTGAATCAAGTTCAATATACATTGTAAATCAGTCTACATCTATTTCTATGTGTTTGTTCCTGACGGGTGGGAGAAGGAAAGCCTCAAGCTGAGGAAGATAGCTCCACATTGTTGTAAAGGGAAACTCATGTATTTCAAAATGCGAGCTCTTTTAAAATGTATCCTTTTTGCTTCAGGCCAGTATATATATGGAGATTTAAAATTTTTTGTGTAACGCATGTTATCTTTTACTGTTGGGGTGACTTTAAGACAACCTTTTTAGTGTGATGAGCAAAGACTTGCCATTTTAGAGATCAAAACGTGTTCCAATTGTCCGCAAATGAGTAGTTCACTAACAGCTGAAAAGACAGGTAAATGAACAAAATGACATGGAAAATCCAGAAACGCCCACATATGGGCAAGAATTTAGAAATGGTGTCCCCTCTGCAAGGATTTGATGATGAACAGCTGTGGTACCTATGCCGTTGCTTAAATTTTAAGCTGTTTATGAGTATATCAGTAGGAACTTTGGTTGGGGAGTACTACATTTCACAAACGTTTATGGCTTTTACCCATCAATTACCTTCTACTAAAATATCTATATGTAATGATGAGAGATGCATGTGAGTTGCTTTTCTCATAACTGTTTCAAACAGCAATGCGTTAAGAAGAAACCGTGTAATGGGTTCTATATATATATATATATATATATAAAATAGTAAATAAACTGCACTGCATACATAGGATGGAATGGTGTGTGACCCTTGAAGTCGGGGTCGATAGAGCTGTATTTAGACAGTTGAAGACGTACTTTGGTATATTAAGTGAGAACAAAGATTGCTTAAACACATGCACAGACAGAGTATGGTCTTAAGTTAGCCGATAATATGTACCAAAAAGCTAAAATGAATGCGCAGCTATTTTTGGACCTTTGAATTCAAAGTGAAATTCTCTTTTCCTTTTTTGTATCTGTGATTTCTACAAGGAACATTCATAACGGTTTCAGTAAGTCATTGCTTGGAAGGAGATAATCGTGGGGGAAGTGTAGCAATGTGAATCTTGCAAAATCAAAGTAATTCCTGACTTTCGATCATTGTTATTTTCTGTGGATCTTCTCTGAGACACCACCTTCCTCCCACATACCAGCAGAAGTGGTAACCATCTCCTGAGCACCTACTGTGTGCCCAGTACTTTTCAAGCACTATATTGTGTCATTTAATCCTTGTGGTGGCCTGTGATGAGAAAAACAGTTTACAGCTAAGAAAACAGCCTCAGAGAGGTTAAGTAACTTCTCCAAGTTCACATAGCCCTATGGAGAGGGACCTGGGTCAATGGCAAGCTGAAGTCCTGTGCTCTTAGTCTAGATGCTATTCTGTGCACCCAGGCATGAGGAGTTCATATGTTTGAAATCTTGTGAAAATAAAATGTTCCTCTCCCAATATATACAATTATCATGCATCAATTAAGAAAAAAACAAAAAGAAAAAACAATTCAGAGACAGAAGTAGATAAGAAGTTACCAGAAACTGAGGGAAAAGAATAATGGGAAGTTAGTGCTTAATAGGTATAGAGTTTATGTTTAGGATGACAAAATGTTTTGGAAATAGAGGCGATGGTCACATAGCATGGTAAATGTAATTATTTCCATGAAATGGTGCATTTTAAAATGGTAAAAATGGCAAATCTTATGTTACATATATTTTATCACAATAAAAAATAGTAAAATAAAATAAAATGTTCCTCTCCTTAACATGACGCTTTGCTTCTCCTGAGCCACTTTTTCTGTAGTCAGAGCAGGCCATGAGCTGGGGCTTATTCAGAATAAAGACAAATCAACAGCTGAACATCACTGATAAGATGCCA
>NW_007735877.1:30038-53079 GCF_000696425.1 Galeopterus variegatus
TAGGATGACAAAATGTTTTGGAAATAGAGGCGATGGTCACATAGCATTGTAAATGTAATTATTTCCATGAAATAGTGCGTTTTAAAATGGTTAAAATGGCAAATCTTATGTTACATATATTTTATCACAATAAAAAATAGTAAAATAAAATAAAATGTTCCTCTTCCAATATACACAATTATCATGGGTCAATTAAGAAAAAACAAACAGAAAAAAAAATCAGAGAAAGAAGGAGAAAAGAAGCTACCAGAAACTGAGGGAAAAGAATAATGGGAAGTTAGTGCTTAATAGGTATAGAGTTTATGTTTAGGATGACAAAATGTTTTGGAAATAGAGGCGATGGTCACATAGCATTGTAAATGTATTTATTTCCATGAAATAGTGCGTTTTAAAATGGTTAAAATGGCAAATCTTATGTTACATATATTTTATCACAATAAAAAATAGTAAGGGGCCGGCCCGGTGGCGCACTGCTACAGTGCGCCACTTGGGAGTGTGGCGGGGCTACCGCCGAGGGTTCGGATCCCACATACAGACCGGTTCCCGCTCACTGGCTGAGCGAGGTGCGGGCGCAACACCGAGGGTTGCCATCCCGTTGCTGGTCCCGGTCCGGTACGGGCGCGACACCGAGGGTTGTGATCCATTGCCGGACACGAAAAAAGACAAAAAAGGAAAAAAAAAATAGTAAAATAAAATAAAATGTTCCTCTCCTTAAAATAATGCTTTGCTTCTCCTGAGCCACTTTTTATGTAGTCAGAGCAGGCCATGAGCTGGGGCTTATTCAGAATAAAGACAAATCAACAGCTGAACATCACTGATAAGACTCCAGGATCCCAGAGATAGGAGCCCATGTGTCTCGGGATGAGATGGGCAGGCAGTCATACGCGAAAGAGCAAACAACTCAGGGCTGGGCGAGGGCATTCTGTGTATAGTCTTTCTCCAGATCTGTTCTACAGGTGTACTTTGTTGTAGGGCAGGGACCCTCGAGTGACTTTGCCATAGAGGAACACTGACAATATGGTAGCTCTCACTGACTCAGCATTCACTATGCATCATCCAGGCTCTAAACTCTTCACATGTGTGGCCATCTCATCTAATCTCCATCACAACCCTGACAGGCAGCTATGGTCTTTCCCTCCATTCTACACATAGTGAAGCCGAGGCACAGCACTAGTCAAAGTGGCAGACCAAGACTTAGATCCAATCTCTTCTTAACAATTCTTGAACCTGCACTCTCAACTGCTCTGGTTCCATATGGACTGAGAGCCCCCAGAGGGTGGGTTCTCCCTGTCTTGTCATCTCCTCTGCCAAGTATCTTGGGCAGGGCCAGCACAAAGAGGAAGCTCAGGAGTCATTTGGATTGCACAAGGGGAAGTCAGTGATATGTAATGCCTCCTAAGGGAGGGCACATGCGCTGCTCTCAGTCATTCTCACTCACTCATTGGCCTGTCCTCCCGTTCATCACTCACCCAAACCCCACCCCCAACTCCAGCCCAACCACGGGATTCACAGATGTTTGCAAATAAGCATTGGCAGACTGTCAGAACAGAATAGGTGCTTCCATCCAGGACAGTAAGTCAGGTCTTGATTAAGGAATCCAAGTCCAGGGTGGGCTAAAGATCAATGATAAGTCAGTTTGGAAAATTCCACTATAGAAAAAACTTGGGACACCCCCATGAGGGCTCGGTGCATTTGAGGAATTCCAGGAGAGGTGGAGGCTGTAGAGGAGACTGGTCAGGGCTGAGGTTGGGGGGGGGGGCTGACACGGGCCAGACCATGAGGGGTCTTGAAGGTTAAATCAAGAGGCTGTCCTTGATTCCAAGGACAAAGGGACAAGGGCAAAGAGGGGCATGGTCAGAGTGTTAGAGGTGAGGCCTATGGCTGCAGAAGGGAGGACAGATGGGCAGGGGCAGGGTGGGGGCAGGAGATCTGTGAAGAGGCTGCTGTGAGGACTCACATGAGCATGAAGCTGGAGGTAGAGGAGGCTGAGCCACAGTCCCTACAATATGTAGAGCCAAGCACAGAGAGGGATTCAGATGAACACACTTGATACAACAGAATAACACTGCAGAGGTCCTTGACCCTTCTGATTTCTTGTCCTCTGAGCAGCCTTCAGAACAGCCGTGGTGTTAGTTACAATCAGTACATGGGGTTCCAAAGACTTCCGTTGAGCTGGAGTGGTGCCTGGGTCCAGAGGCCACTGCCATGCCAGGAAGAAGCCAGCTCTGGTGCCTCTGGGACTGGGAACTGCCTGGAGTCAGAAGGTCCTATACAACCCAAACCTGGTTATGGAGAACCTGGTTATGGAGCCAGGTAGGTCCTATACAACCCAAACCTGGTTATGGAGCCAGGTTTTGGGCTTGCTTCCTCTCTGTGTGATGCCGTTGTCACTCCCAGTTACAGATGAGGAATGAGTCTTGGTGAGCTGAAGTTGTATGCTCAGATTGCTTACTTAGTTGTGTGGCAGATCTGGGATTTGAATCCAGGACTGTCTGATACTTCCTCAAACAGTGGCATAGAAGAGGGGAAGAGAGCACGATGGAAGGGGGGTGTGGGGGCAGGAGAAGTGGGTTCTATTCCTTTTTCTAAACTCACTCACTGTTTGAACTTGGGCACGTCCCTTGCCCTCTCTAGGCCTGCTGGCTATCTGTCTGAAGAGGCACTTATTCCTGAACTGGTCTTTCTTCAGGGTGGGTGAATGGGTCTGAGGGAGGTGGGAACTATGAGGGAAAACAATGAGATCCAGGCCTGTGTCAGGGGGCTGGGGTCAGAACCAGCTCCAGTCTGGGGAACCTGAGAAACATACAGGGTAGGGAAACTGAGGCAGACCCAAGTCCTTGCTGAGGGTAGCGTGTAGAAATCTCCACAGTCATTCTGTCTGGGTACAGTGAAGTGATCTTTCAGCCTGCAGCTACCTGACCAGCAGTGACAAAGCGGAGGCCCAGAGACTCAGGAATGCTGACTCAACACCTTTAGCCTGCCAGTCCTGCCCACTCTCTCGGAGATGCTGATAGAGGGAGAAGGAGGGTCAAGGACTCAGGTCTGACCATAGGTCCCTGTCACAAAAATTCTGAAGACATTTGTCACAGGTCCACTCCCTGGCAATTCTGGCCTTGGTAGTGCACTCTTCCCCCACTGATGATAACGACAGGGCAAGGCCACGGAGTCAGTGGAGGGAATGTAGGGAATGGGACTCAGGCATCATCTTCCCAGCAGGGACTTGGAGAGGGGCTGGGGCAGGGGAGGTGAGGGCAGGGCTCATTGGCTTGGGCACTTGTGAGTCTCCTTTCCTGCCTTTCTGGGTGACTTCTCAGCTTACTGGCTAACATCCATCCTCTGGTCACCACGAGACTGATGGAGGTATGAAACAGGGCTGGGGGCAGGTCAGGGACAACTCAGAGAGAAGAACATATAAGGGCTGGGTCTTGAAGGATGAACTAGCAGAATAAGATCAGGGGAGATAGGGAGAAGTATGGAAAGGAACAGAGAGGGGTGAGGGGCCAGCAGAGTTCAGGAAAGAGGGGTTCTCCTGGAGGGAGGCTGTGCAATGTCTCCTTGATGGCAGCCGAATGTTGGGATTATGGGGATGAGGGCCAGGCTCCTTTCTGTTCAGGATTCTTCCTACAATGGTGATGCATCTCTACAAGAAGTCAACTAATGTCATGGCAAGTTCAGGTTCTCCTGGAGGGAGGCTGTGGGATGTCCCCTTGAAGGCAGCCGAATGTTGGGACTATGGGGATGAGGAACAGGCTCCCTTGTGTTCAGGATTCTTCTTACAATGGTGATGCATCTCTACAAGAAGTCATCTAATGTCATGCCAAGTTCCTAATATGTTTACATGATCATTTGTAGCATTAGGAGTGGAGTAGATGATGATGGAAAGGAAGAATGGACGATGGAGTCATCCATCTATTCATCAATCTTCCATCATTTCATTCGACCAACAAATCATCCCCCCTCCAAGGCATTTATCTATCTTGGCCATCTACTCAGCATTCACTCAGTCATCCACCTACTCATCCACCCATCTATCCATCCATCCACCCATCCGTCATCCATCCATCATCGATCCATACAACCAGCAATCCTTCATCTTCCATCATCCATGCATGCATTCTTCCATCCATCGATCTATCTGTCCACCATCCACATATCCACCCATCTCTCATCAGTCCATCCATCCATTATCCACACATCCATCCATCCATCAGCCATCCATTCATCCATCCATCCATTCATCCATCATCCATCATCCATCCGTCCATCCACCATCCACCCATCCATCCACTCACCAATACTCACCACGTCCTTACTCCATGCCTGGACTCACGCTACAAACTGGGAACAAAGATATAAATCAGATTAAAATGAACCTCTCAAACTGTGGAAAGGGAGCCTTCCCACACAGGTGCCCAAGGTTGAATAGGGCAGTGCTGGGGCATCGTGCAGCTCCCTGCTCCTACTTCAGTAGAGCATCTCCGCTTCCATCTGTTTTACACGTCAGAGTGAATAGAAGAGTGCTCCACTGCCAAGTAGAAGGTTTTCAATCACTGTGTCAAAATATAACTAAAAAATATGTGACACACCCACAGGCCCTTAATGATTCTAAATATATGAGATGAAAGTGGTTTACTCCACTAAGATACATTCTGCCACTTTAAACTCACTAAAATGAACTCACACGTATCCAAATTCCATAAGTTTACCTGCTTGTCACTATTCACTAAAGTGAATATCTGGCTTTAAGTATAGTTTATTTATTGGCTGGACAGCTTGCCGAAGGTGTGCTACAAACCCATTTTCCTTATTTCTGCAGAGGAAATGTTGAACAACCTGACAATGCAGAATGGAGCCAGGGTAGGATTAGACCTTTCACTTGAACCTAATTCCCATTTTCCTGCTGGAATCATCACTGGCTTCGACCTCCTCATGTTCTTTACTCTTCCATTGCCACCTAGGCTTGGCTCTTGGGCCATTTTCCACAAAGAACTCAGGATTTTATAACAGCAGTAGAGTCACTGTGCATGCCTGATTAGGTTGAGAAGCAGATGCTGGGGGGCCGGCTTGGCCCACCCAGCAGCTAGGAGGTGAGCTCCCACAGCCCAGCTTGCATTAGGAGACTCAAAATCATGGTTCAGAAAAATGGCCATTTACTATAACATTGACTTTCCAGAAAGTTTATGAATAATTGATATATAAATGTTAAATTCATGCTGCAAATTATCATGAGCTATACCACCCAGGGGAAAGAGAATATTTATGGAGGATTCTGTGACGGCCATTCCATCCATACACAGTTCTGTGTGTAAAGCTTTTAGTCCCCGGAAAAAGCTGGACCAGCCTAGATCTGTGTCCTTGGCTACAGTAGCTAAGCTTCCTTTCCAAGAACTATCTTCCTATAGTGTTGCTTTGGCCTTATGCCTCAGAGCCCACATTGAGGGGACTGAAGAAGCAGCTTTATCTCAAGTGTGTTGCTGCACATACTGTCCAATACACCTCTCAGTATCCCCTCCGTAAGGCTCCATGTGAGAAATGGCTCCAAGATTTGAGGACGACGAAAAGCTTGGCTTTCCCAAAGAGCTCCTTTCTCTTTACAGATAATGACAATCATGTAACTAACTCTCTTTGCCTTGTAACTTTGGCCTCCAGGAAGCTCAGAGACACTTCTGCAGCTTGACTTGAACAGGAAAGGAAACTAGCCCTTCCTCAGGTCTCTAGTGCCAGTTAGCATCACCCAATACAGTCAATGCAGGGATTCCCTTTGTGAGTCAGATTTGGGGGAATGAACATAACTGAGTGTCTAGGCAGGTCACCATTACATTACTTGCTGTTGTAGCTGTGAATAATCATCCTGATTTGGTGGTGCTTTCTGCTTTGCTCAAAAAAGCTTTAGGGAGAGGATATCTTTGGAGGTGGTAAATGCAGCATTTAAGAGCCTGGGTCAGTGACATTGGCCAGGTCATTTAACACCTATGTACCTTAGTTACCTCATCTCTAAAATAGGGTAATGATCTCTCAGGGTGTTTCTGTGAGTATTAAGTGAGATAGTTTGCATGAGTAACATAAGCACTCCATAAGTGCAACCACATATAAAGCTGAACGAATCTGTCAGACCGTCATTTCAGTTCTCTGGAAATTGGCCAAAGGCATACCATGAATTAAGAAGCATTTGTGAAAATGACTGAACTTCAGGTAAAAACAGTACAAGTCTGGAGCGTTCTTGCCTGGGACTTCTCCCATCTTTTTCCGCACCAACTGTCAGCCAGAGTGGGACAAGCTGTGAAACCCAGCAGCTTTCATGCTACCACTGCAGAGACCAAGTTGATTTAGCATGTTGTTAAAGTGGCAATCTTGGTGGTGCATAAAAAAGGGGGCCAGCTGCTGCACCAGCCTGAAGTTGTGGTCCTCTTTCTGGCAAGAAATGGATTAGCAGTCTAGTTAGAAATTTAACAGGGAGTTTGGGTGATCCAGCTATAGAGGGCTGGGTAAGTTCTCCACACATCCTACTTTGAGTGCAGTCTGTGTGCATGTGCAGCACAATCCAAGAGGGGCCCACATCACCAACACATTCCTGGCTAAGGGAGCCTGCATTTTGTGCAGAAGAGGTGAGAGATGCTTAGAGGGAAGTGAAATCTGGGGCACACTTGAAAATGGACTGAAGTTTCAATGCACTCTCCAGGCTGCCCACACAGAGCCAGCAGCAGAGAATGTAAGCCTTACTCTCTGGAGATGTTTGATTACAGCCTCTTGCCATTCTTTGACAGAACACTGAGCTACATAGACATGGGTCATCCACTAGGAAGGCTTCAAAATAAAAGCAAGAAAAGTCCCCAACAATTGAGCGAGACATTAGCAGCTGCATGTTGTTGTGGTGACAGATCTTAATAGATTTAGTTTAGGCAAGTTACTAAACATAAACAGCAACAACCTTGAAGAGGTAAAAAGTCTGAATCTTTCAAAATTGAAGGTAAAATAAAGACATTTCCAGATAAACCAAAAATGAGAAATTTTGTTGCTAGCACACCTAACTCATAAGAAGTACTAAAGGTAGTCCTCAGCCTGGAAGGAAATAACACTAGATGCTAACTTGAATCCATAGAAAGAAATAGAAAGTTCTGCATATGGTCAATATGTAGGTAAATACAAAAGATTCTATAAGTATATTCTTTTTAATTTCTTCTCTTAACTTCTTTAAAAGACATAAGATTATATACATAATAATTATAATACCATTTTGTTTAAAACATATACAGATGGAATATACATGATAACAAAAGCACAAAGGTGAGCAGGAGAGGAAAATGAGATACATTGGATCAAAATTTCCATATTATCTTGGATTTGAGTTAGTATTATTCTGAAGTCTCCAGAATAGACTCTATATGATACATAAAACATGTCTCAATAAATTTAAAAAGATTTAAATCATACAAAATATATTCTCTGACCACAACAGAATTAAATTAGAGATCTAAAACAGAAAGGTATCTGGGAGAACTCTAAATATTTAGAAATTAAACCACATGCTTCTAAGTAACCCATGGGTCAAAGAAGAAATTGCAATAAAAATAAAAATATAATTTGAACTGAATAAACACAACATATCAAAATTTATGGGATACAGCTAAATTAGAGGGAAATTTATAGCTTTTACATCAGAAAAGAAGAAAAGTCTCAACTCAAAAACCTAAGCTTTCATACTCAAAAACCTAAGATTTCATAGTAGGATACTATGTTGTAAAAGAAGAGCAAACTAAACCGAAAGTAAGTAGAGGAATGAATCATAAAGAGGAGAGCAGAAAATAATGAACTAGAAAACAGAAAAGCAACAGATAACGTCAATGAAACCAATAGCTGTTTCTTTGAAAAGATAAACAAAATGGACAAATTTTAGCACCTGTGTGAGGTAGGTGCTAGTAATCCAACTCAATTGATGAGGGTATTGAAGCTCAGGAAGTTGAAGTGACTTGCTCAAGGTCACAAAGTCATTTGGGGGTTGGGGGTCGGGAGACAGGATTTGAACTTGGTTCTGACTCCATAGCCCTAGGAATAATCAAGATATCTACCTGCCCTCCTGGGGAGCTCTGGTTCCCTCCCTTACTCTGAGGCTGTACAGATGGGTGCTGGGCTAAGTGAGAGGCCATCTGAGGTGCCATGCAGTTTGGCAAACACAATTACAGAGAAAACCATTTCTAACCCCCATCCTCCCTTTTTCCACGCTCTGACAAATCTATCCTGCAAAAAGATTCTAGAAATTTCTCAAACAAACTCTCACTGTCACCTTTCCCAAATTCCTGGCCTCCCTAAAGATCTCTTTCCTAAACACACATGAAGGATTCCAGTGCCATCTGACCTCTCTAAATGTCACATTCTATGGGCATACTTCTGCCAGTCCATTTATGCTTTTCTGGCAGTCGGGGCAATCATGGTTCCCATCTCCGTTAACCACGCTGCCTGGGCCTAGAGCCTACAAAAGGCAGGGCCCTGTTTGTTCCCATTCTGGAACACATTATTGGTGAAGGAATTTTGTCCCCTGATCCATAGAAGTTCCCTCAGCTCCCAGAATTTACAAGTGCATCTGGGAAACCAGCATCAGGCTAGCAGTGTATTAAAAATAATACGTCATAAGTAGTAGGTCTTATTCCAGGAATGCAAGAATGGTTTACGATCAGGAAATCTATTAACATAATGGCATTGCAGGAAGTAGAACAAGAAAAACTAGTAGGCTAGAAAAAGACAGATTCTTCTTAGCCACAATAAATCCTGACTATCTCAACTGACTGCCAACATCATATTAGCAAGTGGTTCATGGAACAAGGATCCCCAAAAATATTATGGGGTATTTGGGGACAAGCCCTTTATTCTCCCCTTCCCATCAGATTGCTTTGCAGCCTTTAGCTGTATTTAGAGCCAAACCAGCCCTCCTCGCAGGCCTTTTGTTCACCAACATCCAGTATCCTGAGAAGGGCAGTGGCCCTAGGGTCCTCTGGGAGGGGCGTCACTCCTCAGCCACCTTCCTTGGGGGCAGCCATAGGAGCAGGGCCTGGTCAGCTAAAGCCCAGAACTCCTCTGCCAGAGCTGACCTGTATCTTGTCCTAGGATATCACTCTGGCTAAGTAAGTCACAGACAGTCCTGGGTTAAAATCCTGGTCCCACATCAGGCTGGCATTGCACACTGAGCAAGTCAGGTCTCTGAACCGCTATTGCCCCAACTGTAAATTGGGAACAGCAGTCTCTTCTATAAGTTAATCAAAGCACACAATCTAGCAGAATGCCTTGTTCATAATAGGTACTCAATACATGACAATCAGACCTTAAAATCTTAAAGATATTCCCTAGACACAGAGGTAAATGTGAAAGGCCAAAGAATAATGGTTGAAAAGGAAAACATCAGAGAACATCTTCACAACTCTGGATTTCTTAAATAAGACACAAACATTTCTTAAAAGGTGCTCACCATTTTAAAAAATGGATAAATTAGACTACACTAAATTAAAGAAATTTGTTGGTATTTGGGCTGTGAAGTGGCCAGAAGGCTGAGGGCCTACACAGGGACTGAGATGTGCACAGGGTCAAGACCATGGCTGGAACAAGCAGAAGGTTTTTGGAAGACTTTCTAAGTATAGTCATCATGCGCAAACTACCCCAGGCCATCTATCTGTACAGGTGCCTGGACCTGGTTAATAGGTCCCAAGACACAAACAGTCCTTCCTCATATCTTTATAGAATCATCCATTTTTTCATGATTAGCTTTTCACTCTAATGGGTTTGCTCTCTGCTGTATACACAAGAGAGTGGTTGTACCATCAATTATAGCAGTTCAATGTCAAATAGTATTAACAGAGTATAATGTGTTTTGTGATGATGCAGGAAAACAAAATTTGAAACCTAGGCTTTATGTTCAATGAGGGAACCTAAAACAGCATTTCTTCAAATAAGTGATAAGTAAAAAGCCCCACAAGATTCCTTTTCAGTTCGAAATATGCAAGGCTTAGCCTCAGCTGACAGGAAATATGCAATACTTACTCAGACTGTCTTTGGTGATGACTCATATTATCCATGCCTTTGGTATCTCCGATTACCTGTATTTCAGTATGGTGTCACTTGAGTACTTCCATCCTGTGAAGATTTTTGCAGTTGAAGTACAGGTCTTGGTTACTGAACTAAACCTCGAAACAGACCTCATTCAGTTTTTAAAATTTGTTTTTGAATTTTCTCTAAGAGCCTTTCAAATCCAATGTCAAAGAAAGGGAAATGCTGTGGGCAACTTTGTTCCTCTGCGTGTATTTCACAGGCTCAACATCTCTATGGCTCTTATAATAAGACAGTTATATACAGCTGGGCCTTTCATTCTCATATACTGATAAATAAATCCCATTGCAGGAGAAACAGTGGACGTGCTAAGATTGAGAAAAAATTGATACTAAAATGATGGGTAAACATTTGTTAAAGCAGACAGTGAACTTCAGCCACTGTGGTTATACTATTTACTTCAGTGTTTTTATTTAATGCTTAGTATAATTTATATTTTAACAGAATTTAAAGAACACTCCACAGGTTTCTGAACATACAAATTCAGTTATAAATTACATAATGTCTGGGAATTTGATAGTCATGTTGTTTTAGATAATTGGATTTTACACTTGGTAGATGATAGAGTTTGGATGTGTTATCTCCCCACACCTGAAACTCATATGGAAATCTGATCCCCAATGTGACAGCACTGGGATATTGTCATGGGGGTGGATCTCTTCTGAATGGATTACTGCTCTCCCTTGGGGGTGGGGGTATTGAATGAGTTCTTGCTCTATTAGTTCCTGAGAGAGCTGGTTGTTTAAAGGCCCTGACACCTCCTCCCTCTCTCTCTTGCTTCCTCTGGCCATGTGATCTGCTTGTACCCGCCAGCTGCCTGCCATTTTTTACCATGAGTAGAAGCAGCCTGATGCCCCTGCCAGATGCAGCTGTCCCAGAATCATGAGCCAAATAAAATTCTGATTTTATAACTTACCCAGTCTCAAGTATTTTGTTATAACAACACAAAACAAACTAATACAGCAGACAAGTCAGCACACTAGCATTGCAGGTGTAATTGATCACCCTACTCCCTCTCAAGAATAAAATGGGAGTGATGCCAAAATGCTACTGTTCTCATTGTTGACCGTGTGGTGACACTCTGTGTATGCATAACAGCCACACATACTAAAATAGTCATACTATTGGAATCACTGTTGGTATTTTCAAGTATTAGAGGTACCATTTTATCTTGGAAAAATGTGAGATTTTTGAAAAAGTTTAAATTATTTCATGAGTAATCCCTTAAATTTTGTTTAACTTAAAATCTGAAACGTCAATGACAGACAAAAACTCTTTAACAAGGCTGTTATCCAACTTCAAATGCTAAATACATAATATGTACAAAAATTTAAAAATTCTGTTAATCCAAAGACACCATTATAAGAGACAAAAGGCAAACCAGAGAGAGGGAGATTTTTACAATAATATATCCAACAGAGAATTCATATCTATAACATATACTTGGTCCCTGTACCCTGGTCAGCTGACCCCCCCAACAAAAAAATAAACTCCTAGAAATCAATAATAATAAAAAAACTCAATAGAAAAATGGGCAAAAGACTTGAGCAATTACTTTATAAAAGAGGATACCCAAGGTGCCAAACTATATTTAGTCATCAGATAAATACAAATTAAAACCACAATGTAATATCTCTGCTGCCTGTTAGAATGGCTAAAATGAAAAAAATTCAGACAATACCAAGTGTTGGTGAGGGTGTAGTGCAACTAGAACTCTCATACATTGCTGATGGAGTGTGAATTGGTACAGCCACTTTGGAAAACTGTTTAGCTCTATCTATTAAGGCCAAACCTAGATATGTGCTAAACCCAGAAATTCCACTCTAGGTGGAGAGGAAACCAAAGGCATCCACATGTTCACAATGTACTAGAATTTTGCTGTCCAATATGATAACCACTAGCCACATGTAACTGCTTAAATTCAGATGAACTAAAGTCAAATTAAAAATTAAGTTCTACAGTTGCACCAGCCATATCTGTGATAATTAAAATGTTCTGCATCTTCCCTGTCCAGTATAATCGCCACTAGCCACATGTAACTGCTTAAATTCAGATGAACTAAAGTCAAATTAAAAATTAAGTTCTACAGTTGCACCAGCCATATTTCATGTGCTCAATAGCTACATGTGGCTAGTGGCGATTATACTGGACAGTGAAGATGCAGAACATTTTAATTATCACAGGACGTTCTATTTCACAGCACTGTAGAATGTTCACAGCAGCAGTACTCATTCATCTCCCCAAACTGAAGACTACTCAAATACCCATAAAAGTAGGATGGATGAGTTATTAGAGGTATATTCACACGATGGAATACTATATAGTGATGACAGTAAATGATCTACAATTATACTCAATAACTTGGGTGAATCTCACAACATAATGTTGAGTAAAAGAAGCGGGACACAAAAGAGAACATACCATATGATTCTATATATACAAAGTTCAAAAAAGGCAAAACGAATTTATGGTGACAGGAGTCAAGATCATAGTTGCCCTTGGCATGGAGTAGTGACTGGAGAAATACGAGGAGGGAATTCTAAGTTTTAGGTAAACAAAGTGTTTCCTGACATGAGCGTGTTCATGATGTGAAAATTCACTGAGCTATACATTGATCATTTGTGCACCTTTCTGTATTTATGTTTTATTTATCAGTGTAGAGGTAAACCAACTTTCAAAGAAAGAAAGAAAGCAAGATTCCTATTTTCCACTGTTTACAAATTTCCATGGTGTAAATACTCCAACCATGGTGGATGTCAAGCTACCAATGTTTTAACAACTAGCTCATGTAACTCCTGACTTTTTAACTACTGGCTCTTGTGAGCTGGTACGTCTCCTAAAAATAAAGGCCCCAGAGAATCTCCCCAGAAAAGGAATGCATCTGTTTTCACTCCAGATGTTCAGAGATTTTTCTGGTATCTTGGGGTCATGACGGGAGGGATTGCAACAAGAAGAAGGGGGAAGCTTTGCTGGTCTGATGGTCCACTGCCTTGTAAATGGCAGGGGATCTGGATGTCACAGAGTCTGTTCTTTTAAGGATGTAGTTTGGGTCACAGTTACTTCCCAAAGAGGGGTTGCACTTTCTCTGCATTTTCACTGACAGCAGAGCAGCAGGCTCCCTCCTGGGGCATTTTCCCACTTGGATGTGGAAAGAGCACTTTCCACATTAAAAAGGAGATTGAAGTTTCAGCCACTAACATGCTGGGTGACCTGGTCCAGTCCCTTCTCTGGACACATATGTGGTGTGAGGCAGTTTGGTAGAGCCCCAGGGTGAGACCCACAAGCTCAGCAGATGACATCTTACATCCAATCTACAAGGGAGGGAGAAACTATTTGCTTGAGTTATCTCATCACGTGCTCGTAAGGGGGCCTGGCACAAGCTGGCACCTGGCCGGGCCTGATGAGACCTTGTCAAATGAAGGTAGGCTAGTGTACCAATTTTCCCCCCAAGAACAACCTGGGGCTAGCTGAGGAGGGAGAGAGAAGATGTGTCCTCCTCCTGGAGCAGTCTTGGGAGGAATCTTCAGGAAGATTGGCAGTAGGTCTACAACAATCACTGTGGAATTAAAAGGCCAGAGAAGAAATAAAAGAACAGTAGCTTATTAAGCAACTACATGCTCTCCAAACTTCCAGTCACACTGGAAACTGGGTCTAATTGTCCCATTTTACAGGTGAATAAAGAGAGGTCCTTATGATTTAAAAACGTTTGCTCCAATGGGTTTGAACCTGGGTTTTTGAGCTCTTGCTGTTGTTACCACATTAGGCTACACCCATCCCCCAGTCCCTGCCCATAGCCCCATTCCTAGGAGAGACAATTGCCATCCAGGGCTGAAAGGCCTTGGGTATGGGCAGAGGAAAGCTCTGGAATGACTCTCTCTAGCAGAGGTTGCAGAGGGAGGTGACCTAAAAACATGGGGTCAAGGTTGGCTAAAGTGTGCAGAGGAAGCAGCCTTCAGAAGCTGATTGTTCGGGCACAAAAGGGGATGACATGCTGCTTTAAATGCAGAGAAACAAATAAAATTCAGGGAAGTAAAAATATCTCAAGCCCACAGAGGGCCCATCAGAGGGACTACCCTTGGCCTTGGACCCAGAAACCCTGCTTTTGAACTTGTCTGCTCCTGGTAATGGGTCCCTGGGCATGTGATTTCTTTCTTGGGGTCCTTCTCTCTTGTCTCTGAAGCATGTGGGCTGAAGACTTCTGTAGTGACATCAGAGAGGACAACCAGCCTTTCCCAATCACCTGGGCACAGTTCCAGGTACAGGTGGAGCTGAGTGCCAGGGTGGCTAATGTAGGGTGGCTCTTGGCAGAGAAATGGCAGTGTCCTTACTCATTCATGTTTGTAGGAAAATCCTCCCTATGCACTTGGCTTTGGGATGCCATGGGCGATAACCCCAGGGATCACACTTTCCTTGGCAAGGCTTCTAGATAGAGAAATCATTTTGCCTTCCACCAACCCGAAGCTCCGTCTTTAGACTGTTGCCTTTCCTGCATTCCCACACATGCTCCCTGGATGATCTCATCCAGCTTCACAGCACTGACCAGCATCCATACACTGACAGCCCCCAAATTGACATCTCCAGCTCGAGACTCTCCCCTCAACTTCAGATTCATTCATCCAACTCTCTGCCTGTATCTCCACTCCAATGACTACAAACCATCACAGGCGTAAAAACCTTAACCCTTGACTCACAGTCCCCGACCAAAAGCCTTGGGATACCATGGGCATTAACACCAGGGATCACACTTTCCTTGACAAGGCTTCTAGATACAGAAATCATTTTGCCTTCCACCAACCCGAAGCTCCGTCTTTAGACTGTTGCCTTTCCTGCATTCCCATACATGCTCCCTGGATGATCTCATCCAGCTTCACAGCACTGAACAGCATCCATACACTGACAGCCCCCAAATTGACATCTCCAGCTCGAGACTCTCCCCTCAACTTCAGATTTATACATCCAACTCTCTGCCTGTATCTCCTCTCCTATGTCTACAAAGCATCTCAGACGTAAAAACATTAACCCTTGACTCACAGTCCCCGACCAAACCTGCCCATAATCTTCCCCATCTCAGCAGATGGAAGCTTGGTCCTTCCATGTGCTCAGGCACCAAAAGTCATTTTTGACTCCTTTTCTTCTCATCCACTTAAAATGCAATTAATTTGCAAATCCTGTTTCACCTTCAAATCTGACCCCATCTTGCCACCTCTACCACTAACTCCCTGGTCCAAAGCAACATTGTCATCACCTGGGCCACTGTCCTAGCCTCCTGCCTGGCCTCCTCACCTTCTCCTTGGTCTCCTTCTAGACTCTTTTGCCACAACCAGGGTGATCAGGTCTCTTTTGTGCTCAAAATTCTCCAATGACTACCGATCTCCTTGAGTAGAAGCCAAAGTCCTACCATGGCCTCTGCTGTGGATTGAATGTCCGCACAAAATTCAATGAAGCTTAACTCTCTTTGTAACACTGTTAAGAGAGAGGGAAATTCAATTATGGAATTTGAAAGGTGGGGCCTTAAAGCGGTGATTGGACTGTGAGGACTATACCCTCATGAGTGGATTAATCCACTCATGGAAAAATGGGTTAATGGTTTAATAGGTTATCAGGGAGTGGTTCTGATGCCTTTATGAGGAGAGCAAGTGAGCACATTAACTCTCTTGCTCATGCCATTCTCGCCATGTGACACTTGCACTGCTGCAGAGTCATTTCCAAGAAGAATGCCCTCACCCGATTTGATCCCTGGACCTTCGACTTCCCCCTCCCATGCCATGGAGGCTGATGTCCAAGACCTACAACCCTGATTTTCTCTTTGTCCCAGAGGGAGGACAGGGGAAGTTGCTTGAGGAACCTGAGACCTCTCTAAGAGGAGAGGGAAGGGCCAAATTGGGTGAAATCTCAGTCCAGATAACAAAGGAAGCTTTGGGGGAAAGCTCAGGAAGCTCCTTGCGGCATGGTGGACACTGGAGGAATAGCCACTGGGCAGGGTTGGCTCCAGGGGCAGTGAGCTTACTTCCAGGGGACAGTGAAATGCAAGCATTTGCAATCTGGAAGTGCTCTGCCAAAGCTGGGGGCCACTGCTATTGTTACATGCTCAAGCCTAGGCTGAGTGTTCTCTTGCCAGGGACTCTGATACGACATGATTGTACATTAAAAATGAAGATTAGCAATTAGATGCCATGCACTCATTACAACCAGACTCTGTGATAGATCACAGAATCTGAGGAGGGGCAGCTGGTACATTTATGGGGCCATGAAGTCCTACCACAGAGTGGACTCTCCATCCAAGGCGTGGGCATGAAAGAGTGCCTGGAGTCCACCCCTGTCCTTTTGTCGAGCTAAAATTGAGCCCTAGACAGGGTTGCTTGGGGTAGCGCTGGCCCAACCATTTTTTATCTATGTCATCTAGACTAATTTCTACATTTCCTTGAGCCTCAGGTTCTTGATGTGTGGAATGGGCACACCGACCCCTACCCTGCAGGGCTTCTTCAAGGAAGCAAGGAGGCCACATAAAAAATTGATCGTAAGGCCTTGTAAGCCCATCACCTGTGATATTTTATTTGATCCTCACAGCAATCCTCTGAGGTGTTTACTTTTTCAACTCCCAATTTTTCAGATAAGGGAAATGATCTCAGAGAGAAATGACTAGCTTAAGTTACTCCCTCTGTTCTCTCCCCTCCTCCAGAGTCAGATCTCAGCAAAGGATGAATAAGGGAATCACTTCACAGGCCAATAATCACGAGGTAATGCCTGCATGTGTTTAGACAGAGTGTGAGGTTGCTCTAGGCTCAGGATGAGAGTGCTGCACGTGACTAGTGACGTCTGCTCTGGGCGCAGAAGTGGTGCGTGGGGAATGTGTCCCATCACTTGCCCTCCTTGCCCTCAAGTCCTTCCTTTGGTGGATAGCTAAGTCTATGCAAAGGTAACTGTCACAATAAGCAGAGCAGAGAACAGTAGCATCTTATTACCCCCAAATTCATCCCCAGAGTCCCCACTCCTCTCCATTTCCCTCTCTGGGTAATACTAAGCTGTGGAGAAAGAAGGTGGCCAAAAGGACAAGACTTTCAAGTTTCCTGAGCATCTTCTCAGTGCCTGGCACCAAGCCAGACTCTCCCTGTGGCACATCAAATCTGAGCATCAAACCAAAAGGGTGGTATTTTTCCATTTTATAAATGAGCAAGTTGAGCTTTCTTGAGGTTAAGTAGCTTGCTCCAGATCACACAGCTGGTAAGTGTCAGTGCCAGATTGTACTCAATCTCAAGCACTGTCTAGTATATCACACCAACTCGGAGGGAGACCAAAGCCCACCCAGAGGCCCTGGGAACCTGTGCCAGCCACCATGAACTTGGCAGAGAGAAGCCCGATTTGACTTATTCATGGATAATCGGATATGACCTTCCACCTTCCTTCTTCCTGCTTTGCTCAGGCTCGGTCTCCCCTGGGTCCCCAGAGGCCAGAGGGATGTAGGCCACGCCCACCTCACAGGGAGCTCTGCAGAGCAGCCATGGCTGGTGGAGAGGAAGAGGTTGTGAAGCATCCGTTCTTGGAGCCTGGGCCCTGGGCAAATCCTGGCTGCTCTGCCCAGCAGGGGCCAGGTGGAGAAGGCTTCCCACATCCAGCCTTCCTGAGGATACAGACCGGTTCTCCTCTTTCCCACTCAGATCTTGAGGCAGGTTTCCTGAAGGCTGGAAAATGGCAACAGGACTGGCACTTGCAGGCAGAGGAGCCCACTTCCCCCTTGCAGCCACTTAGCCAAAACCCCTCTGGGCTTCCCTGGGTCAAGGTTTCCTCTTCCTTCCCCCCTTCTTGTTCTTGCCACCTCCCCCTGCCTAAGTCTTCTCACCTGCAGAATGGGTGTGTGTGTGGGGGGGTTGATGAGGGCTGCTGGAGCTGTCTTTGTGACAGTCAGAGGTGAGCTGGAATGTGTGAATGAGAGATGGGGTTGGGGGATGAGGGCTGCTGGGCTGTGGGCAGTGCCTGGGAGGAGTCAGCCCTGCCTGGCCGGATTAATGCTGCCTGACCCCCGGGAGGCTAATGTGTGATCTGCTTCCCCAGGGCCCACAGCTGTGCCCCTAGATATGTGGGCAACGCTCACTCTGCAACCCTCCTCCCCTCTGCTATGTGACTGTTCACTCTCTCTAGACCTCGTGAGTGCTGATTCCTAGGGGTGGAGTCTTGCTCAGGAAACTTCTGAGCTTGTTTTTGCTTCTGGGGACTTATCTGGCTGCCTGCATAAACTGGAAGGGGGTTGTGGTGTGCAAACCCAAACAAGAACAAACTATGGCTCCTACCCTAAGTTTTTCAGTTTCTATGGGCTTCAGTATCTTCCTACGTAGCCAGCAAGATGGTTTTGTGAGCTGAGAAAGTTAAAGCCGTTCCCTGTTACATTTCTATGTGCACAGATCAGCTCCAGATCTTGAACTGGGGATTAAAAAAGAGGCGTGTGTGTCTGTGTCAGTGCCCCTCCTGGGTATTCTGGTTTTTCTTCCTGTTTCTATATCTGGTAACAGGGGTCAGATGACACAGGGCCTTAGAGGGTGTATTAGTCCATTTTCTGTTGTTTATAACAGAATACCTGAAACTGGGTAATTTATAAAGGAATGAAATTTATTTCCTACAGTTTTGGAGTCTGGGAAGTTGAATGTCCAGGGATCAAATCTGGTGAAGGCATTCTTCTTGGTAATGACTCTGCAGCAGTGCAGGTGTCACATGGCGAGAATGGCATGTTCTCAGGGGTCTGGAGCGTTTGTGTTTCTGTATACCTTCCAGATCCCATGTGAGGGCCTCCGGTCTGCAAGCTACAGTGGCTGCCAAAAGGCATCTGCTTCATCTCTATTGATTCACTTGTTCAGCTATTCAGTAAACATTTACTGAGCACCTGCTATGTGCCAGGCACTGAGCACAGTTCTGGAGATGAACTGGGGAACATAGCAGGCATGCTCCCTGCTTTCTGGAAGCTCACCTTCTACTGGGGGCCTGGACATGTGAACAAGGATAAGAGCTGTTTAGTAAAAGAGCAATTTCTAGATTGGATCTGAAGAGGGGCATGAGAGGGAGACATAGACAGAATGATGATCTGTTGGCCCAATTCACAAAACCAACGGTCTCCTTGGGCAGTTGGCTTTGATGTGCGCATGGGTAGGAAGGAACTGAGCATCATTCCCAGACTCGGGCCCAATGGCCTGAGACAATGGTGGTGCCCTGAACTAATATAGCAAAATCAAGCAAAGCCCGCATAGAGGGGAAGAGAAAAAGTTCATAGTGGGACTGGCTGAATCTGAGCTTGGGAGTGGGGGCTGCCCAGGAGAGACAGGCAACATAAGGAAGAGGAAGGAATCGGAAGCAAAGGAAGAAATTGAGGTGGGGCAGAGCCTTGGAAGCTGATGGTCCAGAGACTGAACCTGAAAGCCGAGTGAGAGTGGGAAAGTCCGGATTGTGCACCCTGAGAATCAGGGGCTGAATTGGAGCCTCCCAGCATCCCAGGGCAGGTGCAGGAAGAACCTCCCTCCTCCACCACCAAAGGAGATCACAAATGCAAGGTAAGATGGTCAGATGGTCAGAATCGCTGGAAGACACCAGGAACCCAAAGTAAAAGTCATCAAGACAGTTGAAGTGTACAATATCACGGGAAGAATTTGGCAGAGAAGACAATGGAGCCTCTCAGGAGTGCTGAGCTCCTGGAAACCACTGGGTTACACAATCCCTTTGCCTTAGAGAGGAGGCTGGGCCAGACCCCATGCAGGGATTTGATGGCAGAGTCACCAGCCTCAGCTTCTCCCCAACCCACCACCCCCAGCTCCTCCTCCAGAGTGTATATTTATGCATTTGTCCATTCAAGAAACATTTATTGAGTGCCTACTGCATGCTAAGTACTTGGCCTTCGGGAGTAAGGGGAAATCGGAGATGTGCAGGAACCACTTCTGAATGACCCAGAATACCGACGGCCACACTCTGGAGTCCTCAGGAGAATTTGCAGAGGGCTGTTCTGCAGTAATTGCCTCTATTAGTGCAGGTGGCCTAGGCTTAACCCCAGAAGGTTCTGGAAAGCCTCCACACTCAGCATTCTCAGACTTGACCTTTTCCAGCCTTCTCCACTCCTGGCTGCTCCTGCCTCATCAGCACATAGTGGCAAGAACGGACCATCACAGCCCTCTGCAGGGCAGGTGTCCCTGGGCTCCAAAGTGCCTCTGGACAGCAGCCTTCCCACCTGTCTGAGATTTGGGTTTTCATTTTCTGATTGTGCCACAGCAACAGGGACAACAATAATAACAATTTATTGAGTTCATATTATCCATCAGAAATAATCTTATCAACACTCGACCTGTACCCTCTTTGGGTACCCACGGTAGCCAGCAGCCAGGCTGACTCCCCCATCCCCGGATACCAGTCTTTGGTCAGTAACGCCCACAGCCAGCATATTCCCCCTGGCATGCCTGGTGAGAATCCCACCCTTATGGGGTGTGCCAGTTTCCCCTGCCTCCCACTACAGAATCACCTGATGTTCAAAGATTCACCAATTGGGGCTTCAACTATTTTGAAGACATGTCCCCACCCCAAGATGTATGACACACATGCATCCATGGTACAAATCTGAACAGACATTGGTGAGAGAGGGTGAGCTATTGACCAGAGTGAGCATGGGAGAGGGGACATGACAGCTGAGGTGTTGGGGGAGTGTGTCCCCTGATTACACACACACTCACAGTCATGACTTACTAAGGAGTAACGGATGGGGTGCTTATGCATGCCCCCCCAATTGTAGGACAATGTGATGGTTTGGTGGGCTCAGATGGCTGTCATCAGAGAGGTGAAGTGGACCTGGGGCGAGGGTGGTGGCATGAATCAGTGAGGGCAGAGCTGGTGCACACTAGGGGAGTAAGTCAAAGGGAGCTGCAGTCTTGAGCCCCAGGGGTTCACCTGGCTGAATGCATCACCTGGATTCATGGGCATCAGGGGGCCATGAGAAGACTGTAATGGGGCAAAATCATCTAATGGCTTCAGTAGATGAGGGACTTAATCTACTAGGTTTCCTTAGGACAGTAAACCCCAAGGAGTATGTTTTGTGGAATGACAATTGTGGGAAACATTCCTTGTGGTCAGTTAGATTTGGGAAGAGCAGCGGGCTCCCTCTTTCCATGGGAGCCTCACAACACACATTCCCATACTAAAGGCTCTGAGAAGTCCTGTGGCAGCTAAACTTTCTTAACGTGTCTCACCCAGCATTACCCACACTTACCTGGCCATGGAGTCTCTTTCCTGTCTACCACCATGTAATCCCCATTAGTACACCTCCGAGGAACTTGTGATCCATACTTTTGGAAGGGATGATACAGGAGAATTGGCCAAAGTGGGATTCTCAGATTTTAGGGAGTGTCTTGCAGGTGTTATGGGTCTTCTGTGTGGCCCTCCCCCAACCTATCATGTGGCATTAGCCCCTGATTGGATCCCTGGAGTTCTTTGGCCAAAGAGCCACTCTCTGCTACCCCGACTGCAAGGTCTGCCCTCACCCAGCTCCAAGAGGCAAAAGGATGTGGGAGGGGACTTACAGGGGCAGGGGTGTTTGACGGAAATGTAACCCTTGGAGCACAGCAGTGGAGGCAGCCTGCCCACGGACACACCTGTGACTTCTTGCTGGAAAGGCCCCTCCACTCACCTGTGGAGACACAAACAGGCAGGTGATGGGGGTGCCCACAGCACGACCCCTGCCCCTGCGGGCTGGGCACTGACATTCCTGGGCTGTCAACCTCTGAGTGAGAGTATGTTGACTTCGAGAGCATGTCCCCAGTCAAGACCAGTGGCTGGAGGAC
This sequence comes from Galeopterus variegatus, assembly GCF_000696425.1. Classification (NCBI taxonomy): domain Eukaryota; kingdom Metazoa; phylum Chordata; class Mammalia; order Dermoptera; family Cynocephalidae; genus Galeopterus; species Galeopterus variegatus. Next base: position 51,932 of record NW_007735877.1, read on the forward strand.
CTCTGGGTTGCAGAGTGTGGGGGTGTTGGTACAGGAAGGGACAAGTGCATGCTGGGGTCCCAGTGGTGGGTGGAGGGGGAAATATCTCTTTTGGATTGATCCCTGGGTGGGAACTAGAGATGCCACGGAGTTCTGTCTCATGAGCCTGTGAGTCCCCACTGCCTCCAGCAAATTCAACGGACGATGGCATCCTGATCATCTTATAAATGTTGTGGCTGGAAAGACCCTTATAAACTAGCCCAATGTCATCATTTCATAGAAGGAAAAACTGAAACCTAGGGAGGGTGAGGGGCTCGTTCAAGGTCTCACAGCTGGCTTTTGAAGGGTATTTATTGATATCTAGCACAAACCATATTATTATTATTACCCTAACAACATTAAGAGTAGGATTCTTTTTTCATCCTCATTTTATTAATGAGGAAGTTGAGACTCAGAAAGATTATATAGCTTGAACAAGGTCATATGGCTTCTAAATAAAGGCTGGGACTACTGTCTAGGTCTGTCTGACTGCAAAGCCCACACTTACTCAGCACACTCCTTTAGAAGGCACCTAATGTATTAAATTACCAATTCAGGAATGAAGGTCAACAGAATGAAACTGCCTCTTCCCCAACTCCCCTCCCCCGCCAACATGAATTTGGTGTGATGCGTGGATGTCTTGGGCAGTTAGGAAGTGCCAGGTCCATTTAACACTCATTGGTAATGCAGGAAACATTTTCATAAAATAACTCATCCTTCCCACTGCTGCTAAAGATCTGAACTGTTTCTGTCTCTCCTGGTGTGTCCCTAATTGACATGAGCCTTTGGGAACAGGAGGGAGATAAAGTTCTTATGTTCTAAGGAGTGTGGTCACTTGCCTGGCAGACACCAAACTGCACCTTGGGGAGTTGCTGAGTAGGGACCACGGATGCCGAGCTCAGGGGGATCTTGCCTGGGAAAGGCCAGCAGCCATAAGCCAGAGAGAAAAGAGCCTGGCCCCTCCAGGTCTCAGGAGGCTGTCACTTCCCTGATCCTGGAGGTAAGGTATTTGTGGACAGAACTTTTCTGTAAAAAGCAGGTCCAGAGTTCCCACCCTGGCCTCCCAGGGATCTTTTTATCATTTTTATATATATATATATATATATATATATATATATATATATATATAT
>NW_007735877.1:53369-54900 GCF_000696425.1 Galeopterus variegatus
TGTTCCCATCCTGGCCTCGCAGGGACCTTTTTATCATTATATATTTCTTCCCTCCAAGAGGGTCCCATGTTTTGACAGAACCTGTTGGCCAAACACACAACATTGACTAATAATTGTTTTTGCCTATTTAACAAATGGACCAGAGACCTGTGTTGGAGAGTCTGTGCTCAGATAACAGACCTGTCTTGGAAAGTCTGTGCTCAGAAGTCCAATCCCTGAGTGCTAATATCAACTTACCCTCTGAACCTCAGCATCCTCCTGAGTAAAGCAGGGCTGTGAGCCCTGAGCTTGCTTCAGGATGAGAGGTATGTTTGGAAAGCCCCTGGGCTGAGGTGCACAGCCTCATGGTCATTCATTCTGTCCTCCTAGGGTGAGGGAGAGGGGAGCTGACTTGGGAATCCCTCTCTTTAGGTGGCTCCTTCCTGCCCCCTCCTGACGTAGCTCAGACTTCCAGGTGTGAACCGTCAGGCTGGTGTGACACCACTCCCAGTCTCCATAGAAACCAAGGGAGAGTTCTGAACTGGGAAACTGAGGGGAGTATGTGATCTCCCCAGGACTGACAGGGAAGGCTGCTTGGTGATCTTGCACCAGAAAACTCAAGAAGAATCTTGGGGCATGCAATCCATGCTTTCTAAAAATACATGCATGCACATGTGTCTGCGTTTGCATCTGTGAGTTTGCCCATGTGTACTGTGGCTGTGTGTGCATGCATATGTATGTGTGTCTGGGGAGGGGGATATAGGTTACCTAGTCATCACTCGTGCTGCTTCCAAAGGGATCTTTCCTAAAGGCAGAATGGAAAATGTCACTTCCTTGATGAAAACGCTTCTGGGAAAAGCTTTCCCCAGTGCCCTCAGGAAAATGTCCCAGTTTCTCACTACAACCTCCACAGCCCTTGGATCCTGCTTACCTCTCCAGTGAACTGGCATAGTGTAGGTACTTAATAAATGCATGTGGAATGTACTTCCTGTGGAGCTGCCTCTGGCGGCTCCTGATGCCATGGAGGGTGCTGACCACCATCCCTTCCTCAAGGAGCTTTCCTCAGAGTCCTGTTTCTCCCCGAAAGCCCACTGCACCGCACATCCCCTTCCTTCCACTGGGGCCTGTGACTCTGGGATGAAGGATGAGGCTTCTCAGGACATGTAGAGGTGGGATGTGGGTCACCCAGGGCAAAGGACACTTAGAACTCTTCCTTTGCATATGGTTTTCTGTGTTCAGTTTGGGTGTTTGGAGGACAAACTGTAGGTCCCTCAATGGTTCAGGAGGCTGGGGAGCGGCAAGCCAGTTTGTCCATTGGTCAGGTAGACATTTCCATACGTGGATGCCTTCTGGGCACTCAGGGCTTCAGGCATGGTTCATGTTCACCACACACCTGCATGTGTCAGGTAATGTAATGTCAACAATGTTATTGCAACTGGTCCTTTGAAGTTGATAACATCATTCGCATTTTGCAGATGAGAAAACTGAGGCTCAGGGAGGTAACCTATCCTAGGCCGGGGAGAGGAGATGGAGGAATAGCTATGTGGGAAGG
>NW_007735877.1:54910-57648 GCF_000696425.1 Galeopterus variegatus
TGGGATGTGGGTCACCCAGGGCAAAGGACACTTAGAACTCTTGCTTTACATATGGTTTTCTGTGTTCAGTTTCGGTGTTTGGAGGACAACCTCTAAGTCCCTCAATGTTTCAGGAGGCTGGAGAGCGGCGAGCCAGTTTGTCCATTGGTCAGGTAGACGTTTCCATACGTGGAAGACTTCTGGGCACTCAGGGCTTCAGGCATGGTTCATGTTCACCAAACACCTGCATGTGTCAGGTAATGTAATGTCAACAATGTTATTGCAACTGGTCCTTTGAAGTTGATAACATTATTCCCATTTTGCAGATGAGAAAACTGAGGCTCAGGGAGATAAACTATCCAAGGCCACAGAGAAGAGATGGAGGAAGAGCTATGTGGGAAGGAGGGAGCAACTGTCTCACTCTCAGTGCCCTCCAGCTACTGCCAGGGACATCCCACAGAGATCTGCCGCCCTGGTGCTCCGGCTGGCCTGCTTCCTGGACACACTGGGCCTGTCCTACTTGCAGGCTGTTCCCTCTCCCTGGCATGCCATTCCTTCCCCATCCACCTGGCAAACTCCTATGGAGCTGTCAATATCCAGCTCAAGAGCTCTCTTCAGGGGAGTCCTCCTGACTACCGGCAACAAAACATTCTGGCTGTGCTTCTGCAGCACCTGGACATCATTCCAGGAAAACTCTGGCCCTAAATTATCCTAGACTAGTAGCTCCTCAAGGCCATGGAGGGTCAGTGTGGCCTTGGCCGTCCAGCTCAGGGCACTGAGGGGACATTCGAAAGTACACGGCAACACTAGAATAAGCCAACCTTGGCCTGATGCTGATGTGTAACTTATGGGTGGAGGCTGCCTTTTAGTGATGCCCAACTTGCTGAGTAGGATGCATATGTGAAGAGCTGAGATGCTTCCCGGACTTCTTGTCACCCTTTGTGAGAACGACACCAACATCTGCTAGGGCTACATTCCCTGCGTCGTCCAACACAATCAGCACTTGACCCACACCCTCCCGCCACCACCTTCCAGCACTCCTGGCTTGCATCCATTGATTCATTCACCAAGCACCTACTATATGTCCCACAAAACCTTCAGAAGGCACAAGAAGGGGCTTTCTGGATCCTATAACAGAAGCTGGATTTTCAACCTCACAGTCTGTTTCCTTCTCTTCTCCCCCATTTCTGGATTTCAGCCTGAGGACCCAATGAAAAACCACTTCCTCGTGTCATCAGATCTTCCACTTGGGTGGATATTTGCTGGGGTCATCACAACAAAGGAGCTAGATGTAGGAGGTCCAAGGCAGCATGTGCCCACCCTGGCTTTCCTACATGTGACCAGAGCCGTGGTGAGGAACAGCGATGAGGACATACACAGGTCTGGCACAGATGGGCTGAGACTGTGATTTGGTGGGGGTAGGGGCCCACCCCAGCTGCCAGGGTCAAGTGGGGGCCCACACCCCAGGTCACTTCTATCCTTCCCCACGTCTTTCTGAGCACAGCCTCTGAGCTTGTTCCTGCCAGTGATTCATCTGCAACTGGATTGTCTGGCTGGGATCTCGAGGGCGGGCAGGTGGTTGGGTGGGCAGCACTCAAGGCTTTGAAGTGGCTGAATGGTGTGTGATGAGTCCACGTCATTCCCACTCCCTTTTGTTTCCCTGCTCCTGGGGTAACTCCACTTGGGGCACCGTTGCGAAACTCAGACCTGGGCAGATGAGGGTTTCATTCTGGAGAGAGAGGCTGGGTCTGCTCAATTGCAAATAAACCCAGTGCACAGATTTGCAGGGTGCAGAAGGACCCGGGAACGGCCAGCCTCACGTTGGTGGGCAGCAGGCAGGGAAGGGCTGTGGAGTGGGCTGGTCTTGTGGAAAAGGCCATGTGATGGCCTCTGTTTATGCAGCACCTGCTCAACTGCTTCCTCATGCTGTTAGCTCACTGGAGCCTCAAAGCAAATCCCCTCATTACAGAGGACAACAGTGAGACTGTGAAGAATAAAGGGCCTGGTGAGGTAGTATGCTCCGTGCCCCAAGAATGCTGCTAGGAGGATCTTAAGGAGCACAGTAATTTTTATCTCTCTGGTCTCAGTGTGGAGGGTGGGCTAGGTGTGGGAAGAAGGGGAGCACAGGAGGCTGTGGCAGGGGGTGATGTGGCCTAAGTGCAGGCAACAATGACTGCAGAAAAGGGAAGAAGCTGCATTCACCAGTTCAGGTTTCACTGAAAGTCCCTGGGTACCAGGTTGCTGGGTGTCATGGGTAGGGCAGGGATGGTCCATGGAGCTTTCTTAATAAAGGTACGGCTACAATGGTAGAGTTTGTTAGAGAACAGCATGAGAAGGAACAGAGGCTGTTCGTGCGGGTGGGACTGCACATTTAGATATTGCAGCTGCAGCAGGTCTTGGTGAGAGGGTCACAGACAAGCAAAGACCAGAGGAAGTGAGCCAGCTGGGCAGATACCTGAGGGAGAGGATTCCAGGTAGAGGGGGCAGAGAGTGCAAGGACCCCTGGGCAGAAACAAGCTGGGTGGGTTTAAGGGACAGATGGATCAGTTGTAGAGAGCGAAGAAGAGAGAGAAGTTGAGAATGATTTCCTTTGTCTGCTTGGGTGGTTAGTAGATGGTGGAGATGGGAGAGGTAATGACTTCAGGTCTAGACAGCCTAGACAACCACTGTGTCCCTGGCATCTAGCATGGTGCCTGACACAAAGGAAGTGCTCAGTGGCTATTTACTGAATGAATGAATGAATGAATGAATGAATGAAT
>NW_007735877.1:58508-59329 GCF_000696425.1 Galeopterus variegatus
TGAGCGATGATGCTGTCTTAATAAAAGTACGGCTTCAATGGTAGAGTTTGTTAGAGAGCAGCATGAGAAGGAACAGAGGCTGTTCGTGCGGGTGGGACTGCACATTTAGATATTGCAGATTCAGCAGGTCTTAGTGAGTGTGTCACAGACAAGCCAAGACCAGAGGAATTGAGCCAGCTGGGCAGATACTTGAGGGAGAGGATTCCAGGTAGAGGGGTCAGAGTGTGCAAGGGCCCCTGGGCAGGAAAAAGCTGGGTGAGTTTAAGGGCCAGATGGATCACATGTAGAGAGCGAAGAAGAGAGAGAAGATGAGAATGATTTCCTGTGTCTGCTTTGGTGGTTAGTAGATGGTGGAGATGGGAGAGGTAATGACTTCAGGTCTAGACAGCCCAGACAACCACTGTGTCCCTGGCATCTAGCATGGTGCCTGGCACACAGGAAGTGCTCACTGGCTATTTACTGAATGAATGAATGAATGAATAAATGAATGAACAATGTCATCTCACAGGGGTTTCATGAATCTTTGGTTGTGCATGTGATCACCCAGAGCCAGAAAGAAGTAAGACATTCTAGGGACTTTGCTGGACGCAGTAATCTTCAAAGTGCACATCTGCCTCACCAAGGCAGGAGCTAACTCCTGGGGCCACAGGTGGGGTTCCCCAGGCAGAAGGAAACCTTTCTCTTGTCAAAGGAAGGTCTTTATATGAGACTGGAACTCAGCTGGTGACCTCCTCAATGGAGAATTTTCCTTGGCTAGTGTGGATACTGTCATGAAATGTTTGTCATATGATTGAATGAAGGAATGAATGAATTTGGGATTG
>NW_007735877.1:59459-61093 GCF_000696425.1 Galeopterus variegatus
ATTAAAATGAAGATTTGAATAAAAACTTTTGTGCTAACAAAATAAAAATTAATTAAATGAATGAGTCAGAGATAGTTACCTCATTGAAAGTTTTAACAGCTAATTTAATTGCCTTTGAACACGTCATTTGTCATTGAAAAGATTTTTAAAAAGTTAATTTGTCTTTGAACTTACTGATAAACAGCTTTATTAAAATATTAGAACCATTATCTCCATTGTTTTTAATCTTCATCAAATTATCCCTGGCTCTTGAGCAAGTCCTATTTGCCAAATATTTGCTTTAATGGTTTTTGCTATGAACCTTAATGTTTTATTTTTGATCAGTCTATGCAGTTGGCAAAAATAATAACAATAATAGACTTTATGTTTGTAAAACCCTTTATAATTTTTTTTTTTTTCCTTTTTGTCTTTTTTTTTACTGACCGGTAACGGGATCGCAAACCTCGGTGTCGGGCCCGTACCGGGGAACGGCAACAGAATCGCAACCCTCGATGTTTCGCCCGCACCGCGCTCAGCCAGTGAGTGTGAACCAGTCTCCACATGGGATCAGAACCCTTGGCGGGAGCGCCGCCGCGCTCCCAAACGGCGCACTCTCCAGTGCGCCACAGGGCCAGACCAATAATTTTGTAAAGCATACTAAGTGCTGGGCACTATTCTAGGCTCTGGGGATATAAGAGAGAACAAAATGGCCAAAAGTACCTGCCTTTGGGGGGCAGACAATAAATAACGAAATAAGATATACAGATGTTGGACTGGTAAGTGCTTTGGAGAAAAATAGACAAGGCCTAAGTAATGAATGGGAGGCTGCTCTTTTAAATCAGTTCGTTTATTATTTGAATAGAAAAAAAGTAAAGGTGTCTGTAAAAATAATATAGCTTGTGGAAAATTAACATATTCTTTTTCAGTTCTCAGACATAAAATGGTTGAAGATCTCCATACAGGAATCATTCCAATAACTGATTACATGACATCTAAGTTACAATGTGCTAATTATCAATTTTACAAAGTCATATAAAATTATGATGAGTCACAGTGATGTGTTAAGTATTCGTAATAACTTCGTATAGCATACATTATACGAAGTTATACGATGAGCTTAGGCGTGGGGGCTGCCCAGGAGAGACAGGCCACATAAGAAAGAGGAAGGAATTGGAAGCCCAGGAAGAAATTGAGGTGGGGCAGAGCCTTGGAAGCTGATGGCCCAGGGACTGCAGCTGAAAGCTGAGTGAGGGTGGGAAGGTCTGGATTGTGCAGAGTGAGAATCAGGAGCTGAATTGGAGCCTCCCAGCATCCCAGGGCAGGGGCAGGAAGATCCTCCCTCCTCCACCACCAAAGGAGATCACAAATGCAAGGTAAGATGGTCAGATGGTCAGATGGTCAGAATTGCTAGAAGACACCAGGAACCCAAAGTAGAAGTCATCAAGACAGTTGAAGTGGACAATATGAGGGGCAGAACTTGGCAGGGAAGACAATGGAGCCTCCTAGGAGTGCTGAGCTCATGGAAACCACTGGGTTGGACAATCCCTTTGCCTTAGCGAGGAGGCTGGGCCAGACCCCATGGAGGGATTTGGTGGCAGAGTCACCAGCTTCAGCTTCTCCCCAACCCACCACCCCCAGCTCCTCCTCCAGAGTGT
>NW_007735877.1:62015-66044 GCF_000696425.1 Galeopterus variegatus
CAGCTGGGCCACAGGTGTCCAGGGACCAACATGAATGCCCACAAGCTGGACCTTTGCTTTCCTCCCACCTCCTGGTCACCTACACCCCCCCCCCATTGCCACCCCAAGGATCCCAGCATGGTCCCCTAGCCCCTGAGCCTCTGTCTGCTCTGCTCTGGATTTGAGGTCACAGCTGTGCAGACTGGGGCAGATCTCTTCCTGGGAACTGTCTAGCTTTGAATTTCTAATATGTCAGTCACCAGCTCCATTTCCTACTGGAGGTTCATTTCTAGTGCTTCGTGGCCTCATCACCTGGACGAACACATCTCAGCCAGTTCGGAATCAAGCCTGGGACCCCTCTGCCCTCCTGGCTGTCTTCCTGCCCTGGTGGCTGCTTTCCCTGCTGCTTCCCGCTGCCTGTCTGAGCCATCATCACAGGCAAATCTAAACCACCTGACAGCCTGGTTGCTCTGCAGGGAAGGCAAACCTTCACATGCCCCTAAACCCAGGAGTGGAGGGAGGTGTGTAAATTCCCTTGTGCATAGCCTGAGTGGTAAGTGGGGTGCCCCTACTTGGGACGGCAGACAACAGCCAAAGGGAGGAAAAGAGTGTCCTTTGCAGTCAGATGCAGCCTTTTCCAACCTGGAGGGACATGGAGGGTTGGGGAGGGGAAAATTGGGCTGGGCCACAGATAGTCTCAGAAGGAGGAAATGCCTGAGAAAGGGCAGGCCCTCAGGAGGGTTTTGCTGTGAAATTAGGCATCAATGGGCCTTGGGGTATTCAAAGGAATCCTTGGAGGGGCTTCAGGGGCATGATGTCCCCAGTACTTCAGGTGAACTCACANTCATATAAAATTATGATGAGTCACAGTGATGTGTTAAGTATTCTATATCTAGCAGAGTTGGATGGTCCTTTAACTTTTCTCAGCCTCAGTGTTCTCATCAGTAAGATGGAGACAATGATAGTACCTACATCAGAGAGCTGCTGTCAGGATTCAGAGAAATGCTTATGTTTAGGAAACAGTGTGTATATAATGCATTTTCATAATGCAGACACTATAGGGCCATTGGCAGAGTGCATCAGACATTGCTTTATGCTTCCTATATGAGTTTATTGTTTTTTCCATCTCACAACTATCCTGGGAGGTGTGTAATATTTATTCTCATTTTCAAAAGGAACTGAGGCTTTGAATGATAAGTCAGCTGCCCAGACCTGTATGCTATAAATCCAGGCAGGCCAGCTCCAAGAAACTATGCTCCACCCACAACTCTTTGTTTTTGTGCTCTCTTGCAAGGGGCTCCAGAAAACCTCCAGGCATCAGTTTCTCCTCTGGGGAGGCTGAGAGCAGATTTATGTCTTTCTGCCACTTGCCCTGTGCTCTGAGCACTTCCAGGATGAGGGTATCCAGCTGATTATTCCCGAAGACTGACAATATTACCTATATTCCCATCACGTTCCCTATCAGCTGTGTTCCAACCACTCTGTGAACTAATAGACACAAACCTAATTAGTTTCCGATTAACTCCTTTGGGGAGATGAGGAGTGAGGATTATGGAAGAGGCAGGAATGTGACACCCTAGTGTGTGAGTGGGGTGGGGTGGGAGAGGTTACAGAGGAAGAAGAGCAGAGAGGGGCTTCTGTGTGGAGGAGCCCTGATGAGGCAGCCCACTCTGCCTGTCTCACCAGGTCCTGGCAACATATGGATATGTTTCCTCATCTGAAATCACTCCCCCATCCCCTCCTCTAGGCAGCTGGGACACAGGTGTCCAGGGACCAACATGAATGCCCACAAGCTGGATCTTTGCTCTCCTCCCACCTTGTGGTCACTTACACCCCCCCCCCATGCCACCCCAAGGATCCCAGCATGCTCTCCTAGGCCCTGGGCCTCTGTCTGCTCTGCTCTGGGTTGGAGGCCACAGGTGCGCAGACTGGGGCAGATCTCTTCCTGGGAACTGTCTAGCTTTGAAGTTCTAATCTGTCAGTCACCAGCTCCATTTCCTCCCCGAGGTTCATTTCTAGTGCTTTGTGGCCTCATCACCTGGACGAACACATCCCAGTCAGTAAGGAATCAAGCCTGGGACGCCTCTGCCCTCCTGGCTGTCTTCCTGCCCTGGTGGCTGCTCTCCCTGCTGCTTCCCGCTGCCTGTCTGAACCATCATCACAGGCAAATCTAAGCCACCTGACAGCCTGGTTGCTCTGCAGGGAAGGCAAACCTTCACATGCCCCCAAACCCAGGAGTGGAGGGAGATGTGTACATTCCCTTGTGCATAGCCTGAGTGGTAAGTGGGGTGCCCCTACTTGGGACAGCAGAGAACAGCCAAAGGGAGGAAAAGAGTGTCCCTTGCAGTCAGATGCAGCCTTTTCCAACCTGGAGGGACATGGAGGGTTGGGGAGGGGAAAATTGGGCGGGGCCACAGACAGCCTCAGAAGGAGGGAATGCCTGAGAAAGGGCAGGCCCTCAGGAGGGTTTTGCTGTGCAATTAGGCGTCAGTGGGCCTTGGGGGAGTCAAAGGAATCCTTGGAGGGGCTTCAGGGGCATGATGTCCCCAGTACTTCAGGTGCACTCACTCTGCCTCAGCATCTACTGGTGCAGACACTTCATAAAATGACACCTGTAGCCCACTATAATTGAGTACTGGGTCTTTGCCAGGCACTGGGCTAGGCTCCCCGCACACATCATCTCAACTCACCATCCCCATGTTTCAGATGGAGGAACTGAGGCACAGAGAGGGTAAGTGTCTTACCTAAGGTCACACACCTAAAAAGGCAGCCAAACCTGCCTGTGGTTGCAGAATTCTGCCTACATTTCAGTCAAGGAAACTGAGCCACATGGTGGTGAAGTAACTTGTTCTGGTAAAGCAGTCAGGAGGTTTGAGGAGAGAGTCCACAGGCACATCTCTTGGGAGGTGTCTGTGGGACTGCGTGGATCAAGACCAAAGACCAAGCCCTCGGAGCCTCTGCCTCTCACACCTGTCCCTTGAGCCTTCCCTTTCCCAGCCTGGGCCTGGCTACCCATGCCGGCACCGGCGCGGGATCAGGAAGGCAGCCCTGGGTCCTCACCGCGGGCCATCCTCCAGACCGCAGAGCCCGCTGGGGAGAGAGGAAGGGCCGCGCGACTCAGCCGGGGGTGGGGTGGGCACTACCCAGCTTCCAAGGGCGCCTGGGGAGAGGTGGCTACACTGCTCAGCTGCGCAGCCAGCAGAGCCGCGCCTCAGACCCTGCCTCGGGGTTATTTGAGAGCGCAAGATAAAGTCTGCCCCAAAGTGGGAGAAGGTGTGGCAGAGACACTCCCTCTTCCACCCTCGGTGCTGAGATAGGCCAGCGCAGCAGGCAAGGAAACAGGGGCATGGTCCTGGTGACCCGCCTGTCCGAGGGTCAAACTTCCTAGTTCCAGGGGTTGAGGCCCTGGATTCACGCGGCAAACTCCCCACCTCCCGGTCCCTTTCCTCTCCCATCCCGGACGAGAACGCGCTTTAGTTTCCCCTTCTTGAGTGGATTGCTCAGAGGTCCTCCAAACCGAGGTCCCCCAAACAGCTCCTGGAGCTGGGGAGACTTCTTGGGCTCCCCTCAAGGGATGGATGCTCATCTGGCACTCGAGTCAGGCAGGAACCCGGGGGACCTCCCTTTCCCCGCGGCCCGAGGGCATGCTTAGGGTCGGTCTCAGCCCTTGTCATTCCGGTGGTCCACCAGTCGGTGCGGGTCAGCTGGAGTCCTAGGGTCCCTCTCTGTTCCGAGAGCGCTGCTGTTTGCTCCGGACCACGCATCCGCCCGCCCGGCGTGCCGAGGCTCCGCGCGGCGCGTCCCCGGGTGTGTGCATTCGCAGGTGCAGCCGCAGAGCGCGGGGGAAGCGGGTCGGGACCCCCCTCCTCGATTCCTCCCCAGCGCCGCCCTCGCCCCACGCCCCTTACTCGGCTTGGCTGACGCGCTCCGCTCCGTGCGCCGCAGTGCCGGCTCCAGCTTCGGCTCCAGCTCCGGGTGTCGCTCCGGTTCCCGCCGGGATGTCGCGGCTCTCCGGCTCGGGCTCGAGCTCGGGCTCCGGCTCGGGCTCGA
>NW_007735877.1:66985-67282 GCF_000696425.1 Galeopterus variegatus
CTGGCTCTGCCTCCTGCATTGCTAACCTCACCCCTCCTGCAGACTGGGAGGGGTTAGGACCTAGACTGGGGCATTCCAGTTCACTCTGGAGCTTTCCTGAGGGCTGTGGAGAGATGGGGTCAATATAAAGGGAAATATCTCTGAGATTTCTGAGAAAAGGGACCTGGGAGGCCCTTCATTCAACCCCACACATTTGTTTTATAGATGGATTAAAGGAAGACCAGAGAAAGGCAGGCAAGTGCAGGACCAGAGAGCTGAGATTGGAGGCTCTGAGACTCTCATGCCAGGGCTTCCTCA
>NW_007735877.1:71069-72096 GCF_000696425.1 Galeopterus variegatus
TAAATGAAAATAGACCGAATCTTTCCATTCCAGGGCTCACAGCCTATAGGAGGTGACACACGTGAACAAGAGTCACAGAGATGAATGTAAAGTTGCATCAATGAGACGTGCTGCAAAGGTGTTTCCTTGTCACGGTGTGGCATGTGGCAGGAGAAGTGGACAGAAGCCATGATTTTGATCCTAAGAGCAAAGGCATTAGAATGTTTTAAACAATACTGGAGTGGCATAAGCAAACCTGTATTTTGAAAAGGGAGCTTTATTGGTAGTGGGGAGATGGATGGGGGCAAGGAAGCTGGTCAGGTGGTGGTCACACCAGCCCAGGAAAGAAGTGATGGTGACCCTGGGGTGGAGCAAGATGGCCCAGTTGGAGAGAAATGACAGAGGTTTACTCAGTAGGACTTGTGATGTCTTGGGAATGGGGACTGTGGCAGGAGAAGGAGTCCATATGCTAGATTTCTAGTTGGTGCAGCTCGGTGGCTGGTGTTGTCATTTACTAAGGAGCAGAACACTGGACAAGAATCAAGTTTGGGAAATAAGGATATAAGTTTGATTTTACGCACATTAAATTTCAGGTGTCATCAGCAGGCAGCAGAACTCTGACTGTTGTCCCGGCCACAAAGACAGCCAAAGGACTGAACCCTAGGCTTAGACACGCAGGCATCAAAATTGATTCATCTGTCATCCACCCGTCTAACCTCCCATGCACCACCTATCCCTCCTTCCATCTTCCAATCCATCCATCCATCCATCCTTCCGTCTGTCCGTCCATCCATCCATCCAACTTTTCTCTCATCTATCCACCTCTCTATTCTCCTACACATCCACTTACTCTTTCTCCCATTCACCTATCCATACAAACTCTTGTTTATCTACCCATTGACCCCATCTGCATCCATCCAAGTGTATGTCCCATACATACTTACAGATGCCCACTCCAGGCTGAGCACTCTGCTATAAACTGGTAAAAAAAAAAAAATGTAGAAAACCATGTCCCTGTCCTCTAGGAGCCCACAGTCCATTAGGAGAG
>NW_007735878.1:0-9815 GCF_000696425.1 Galeopterus variegatus
TCTTTAACTCTGTACGTGGTATGTCTTTCCATGTGTTTAAGTAGCTTGACTGTCTGTCTTTAAGTAAAGTTCATGATTTTTTCACACAGAGCTTACACATTTTTTGTTAGATTTATTCATAGGAATTTAACTTTTGCTAATATTACAAATGGCAAATGTATACAACTGATGTTATTTAGAAGTGCAATTGGCTTTTTAAAATAAAATTTCCACTGAAGAATAACATACATACAGAAAAAAACACAAATCATAACTGTACAACCCAGTGAATTATCACAAAGTAAACTTGCTCATGTGACCACCACACACATAAAATTAGGCCAATAACAAGCCCTCAAGAAACACCCAGTACCAAAACCACCATCAATTTCCTCCCTTGTAGAGCTAGGGCTGGGTCTGGAGCTCACAGACCCCTTGAGCCCATTCACACACCATTCACACGCAGGTCTACAGCTAGGTAACAGGAAAAAGGTCCTTGGAGCTGTGGATGAAGAAAGAATAGTCTTTATTCAGCACACACACACATCTAAGAGCTTGGAAGTCCAAAGAGAAACTGAGCAGCTGCCAGCAAAGTAAACATGCTCTATTTTAAGACATGAGCTCTGGTTAGCAGCAGTTCAGAGCTGCCGCTCTACACACTGAAGAAAAAACACAAGAATAGCAACAAGCTGAAAGTAGCCAGGTGTGCATGCACACTAACTCCACCCCCACACAACTTTTTACAAAGAATGTGCTGCACCACCCCCAACTGGACCTGAGGTGAGGGGGTCTGACTAAACTACTCTATTTTCCTCACATCCCCCAAGACAACCACTTTCTATCACCAATTTCGTCACCATTACTTTTGCTTGGTTCGCTATGTTATATAAGTAGAATCATACATTATATATTATTTTGTGCATCTGCTTTCTCTCAACCATTATGTTTGTGAGATTCATCCATGTTATTGCATGTAGCTCTGGTTCATTCATTTTAGTTTTTTATAGTATTACATCATGTGAACGTGGGAATATAATACATTTATCCATTCTCCTGAGAGAAATATTTAAATAATTTCCAGGTTTTAATTATTACAGATAAAACTGCTATGAATACTCCTGTACATGTCTTTTGGTGAAAGTATATGTACATATTTATGTTGGCTGTTATAAATGAAGGTGCCTGGAACATTCTTGTATGTGTCTTTGGTGATCATAAGCACCTGTGAGTAGAGCTGCTGAGTCATGGTGAGACAGGAGGTGCTCTGGTTCCCTGGGCTGTTTCAGGATACACCTCTGGGTTTCAAGCCATTTTCCAAAGTCTCAGGCCCCTCCTCTAGGCCCTCCCCCTGGAGGAAAGCTACTGTTGCCAGTTAGACCTATTTTCAGCACCAACACAGGAAAAATGAGACCACAAGGGGCTGGCTCATGCAAATCTAGTGGCTGGGCATGCTCAGTAGAAAAGGGTTATATAACTGTGGTGGTTAATGACCTTCCACTGGAGGTGGTAGAAAGCACATACGCCTTGTGCATGAGATACGGTTTGACCAATGAACATGCTCCAAGAAGGGACCAAATGAGCATGTGTAAGATTATGTTATATAGCTAGGAATCACCCCCTTAATTGAATATTCATTAAATAGATCAACTATAAAAGCCAAATCCCAGCAGAAAGCAGGGGCTGTTCTCACTCTCCAGGAACAAGCTGGCACTCTGCCTACGGAGTGTGTACTTCTTTCTTTTTGTATCAAACTTACTTTCAGCAAGCAGCTGCTCACTCTCTTGAGCCGGCCTGCACTGTGTACTGAACTTCAAGCGTGCATTTCTTACTTTTGTATTAAACTTGGTGTGGGCCTTGCTCAGTCTCCGGAGCTATGCTGCACTCTCTGTGAAACCCGTATCTCTGATTCACTAAATTATACTTGTTCTCACTTTCTACTGTGACTCTGCTATTGAATTCTTTCCTGCATCAGAGTCAAGAACCTAGTAAGAGAACAGGTTGGATTGAGGCCAACGATCAGGCTCCATAGACCCTACCTCCAACATCAATAGAGTACATTCATGTTTGTCTTTAGTGAATAGTGCCAGTTTTCCAAAACAAGTGCAAAAATTTACACTCTCACTATCAGCGTTAGAGAGTTCCACTTGTTCTGAATACTCTTATCACTTGGTATTATCCTTTTAACCATTCTGGTGAGTGTTTTCTGGTTCACTATTGTGATTTTAACGTGCCATTTCCTTGATCACTAATAAATGGGAACACCTTTTTCATTTATCAACTAGTCAGATATCCTATTTTTTAAAGTGCTTGTTCAAGTCAATTGCCCATTTTTTTTATTACGTTGCCTTTGTCTTACTGATCTGTAGGAGTTCTTAACGTTCTGGCTACGTGCCCTGTCTGCATGTGCATTGCTGATACCTCCTCCTACTCTGTGTTTGTCTCGTTGCTTATTAAATATCTTTTGGTGAACAGAAGTTCTTAATTTTAATGTTAGACAGTTTACTAATACTTTCCTTTATAGCAAGCACTTTTTATGTCCCTTTTCAGAAATCTCTCTCCAAGATCATGAAGATATTCTCCAGTGTTACCTTCCAGAAATGCTGTTATTTTCCCATTTACACTTAGAACTAGATTTTACCTAAAACTGACTTTCGAGTGGTATGTGAAGTAAGACTTAAGTTGTACTTTTTACCATATGGTTATACAATTAATTCAGAACCATTTATTTTTAAAGTCGCCATATTTCTACTCCTCCGCAATGTAACATTTGCTGTAAATTAGAGGTGGGTCAGTTTGTGGAATTTGTGTTTTGTTCCACTGATCTATTTGCCTATATAAATTATACACCAATTAATTGATTAATTAGTTAATTAAGGATTAAAATCAACCTTAGCCATTAGTGTAAGTCTTCCAACTGTGTTCTCCTCCTTCAAGATTATCTTATATTTTTGTATAAATTTTATAAACAACTTATCAATTTTCATACAACACACACACACACAACTTTGTGAGAATTTTTAAGTTGGACTACATCTTTGGATTCATTTGAGTAGAAGTAATATTCACAACTTATATATTCTGAATATTAGCCATGAACTTGTTATAACCCTTCCTCTGTTTAGATCTTCTTTAATTTTTCTCTAAAAATGTTTTACAGTTTTCTGTGAAAAGCGCCTGAATTTCTTTCATTAGATTTATTCCTAGGTATTTTTTGTTATTATAAATGGTATTGTTTTTAAATTTCATTTTCTAATTGTTGCTGATATTTAGAAACACATTGTTTTTTTGTGTATGATGACCTTATTTGAATGGCTTTGTTAAATCCACTTATTAATTCTAATTGCTTATTTGTAGCTTGTTTCGAATATCTTATGAATACAGTTAAGTCATCTGTGAAAAATGAGTTGAATTTTTTTCTAATCCTTTAGCTTTTTCTTTCTTCTTCTTGCCTTATTTGCTGTAATTTTTTTTTTTTTAGTTTTACCTAAGAAACATGACAAAATGGAAAAAACAGAAAATATTTAAAAAGCAAGTTCTCTGTTATCGAGTTCTCTGTCCAAGCCTCCTTCTGTCCACCCTTCCCTCTATTCCTAATTGCAGATGTCCAACCAGACCACTCTATTAACATATTTCAACCATTCCCTTCTCAGCCAGGTTCTTACTGATTCATACACACCACTCACTTCAACAGCTCCTTCCCTGCAATCTAGACTTCTCTACCGCTTCAGCTTTCTGCTATATCCACCAGCAAGTCCAAAGTTACTAAGAGCTAATATTTTTCGCTCGTTTATGAAATACACGGCATTGTGCTCTGTTCTACATATTTAATCCTCATAACAAACTAATGAAGCTGATACTATTATTATTTTTAATATCTTTGTGGTCTTTTTATAATACATGGAGTACATTTTTCTATTATATTAAGAAAAATAAGAAAAACTTGTAAAATAAATGTTTGTTGAATGAAGACTTGATTGGAAAAATCTATACATTCCCGTAAATGCATATACATATACACTTATTTATCTAGAGTGCAAAGAAAACATATGGAAGTAGAAAGACAAGTAGAAAGTTTTGCATCACTCAAGAATAAAGTTTGTTTTAAATATGTGTAAATTAAATATTATCTTAACTTTGCCATATGAAGTTTTCTGGAAGAAGTTATATTAAGGTCACAAACACATAGCAGGTAAGATTTTTTAAAAATGGATAAAGACTCTATTTGGAGCTCTGTCAAACTGCGATTGAGTAAATTTGAAAAAAGCATTGGCTTTATTTTTTTCCAATTATAACATAATAACCTTGCCACCTACCTTAAAGAATTATGTAAGTTAATGTAATAAAATAATTTGAGTTCCTTCGAAATAGACTCTCTAAGTTGTTTCACACTGTTCCTTTAACTTAGGATCTCTTTACTTTAAAAAATAAAATATAAGAAGGGAACAAAAGACAAATGTAGTTTATGTTCTAACCACTCACTCTTTAAAAAATAGTTATTTTTTAGACCAATGGAACAGAATAGAGAGCCAGAAATAACCCATGCACTTACAGCCAACTGATTTTCGACCAAGGTGTCAGGAATAAACATTAGATAAAAGACAGTGTCTTCAGTAAATGGTGCAGGGTAAACTGGATATACACATGCAGAAGACGGAAATTAGACCCCTATCTTTCACCACACACAAAAAATCAACACAAAATGCATTAAAGACCTAAATTTAAGACCCAAAACTATGAAACTACTAGAAGAAAACATAGGGGAAATGCTACATGAAATGGGAATAGGCACACTTTTTTGAGTGAGACTACAAAGGCACAGGCAACTAAAGCAAAAATACACAAATGAGACTACATCAAATGAAAAATCTCCTGCAGAGCCAAGGACACTGTCAACAAAGTGAAGAGACAACCTATAGAATGGGAGAAAGTGTTTGCCAACCACACATCAGTCAAGGGGCTAATATTCAGAATATACAAGGAACACAAACAAGTCATCAGCAAAAAAAAAAAAGAAAAAAGAAAAAAAACACAGTTAAAAAATGGGCAAAGGACCTGAACAGACATTTCTCTAAAGAAGACATACAATTGGCCAACAGGCACATGAAAAAATGCTCAACATCACTAATCATCAGGGAAATGCAAATTAACACCACAATGAGATACCATCTCACCCCAGTGAGAATGGCTATTAACAAGACAGAAAATAAATGCTGGCGAGGATGCTGAGAAAAGGGAACCCTCCTGCATTGTTGGTGAGAATGTGTATTGATACAGCCATTGTGAACAACAGTATGGAGTTTCCTCAGAGAACTAAAACTAGATCTACCTTACAGTCAAACTATCCCACTACTGGGTATATACCCAAAGGAAACAAAACCAATATATCAGAAAGACACCTGCACTCCCATGTTCATCACAGCACTATTCACAATAGCCAAGAGATGGAATCAACCTGAATGCCATTGAGGGATGGATGGATTAAAAACCGTGGTATGTATACACGATGGAACACTATTCAGCTACAAAAAGAAATGTCATCCTATCATTTGTAGCAACATAGATGGGACTGGAAACCATGATGGTAAGTAAAGTAAGTCAGGCACAGAAAAACAAATACTGTATGATCTCACTCATATGGGGAATATGTATAAAAAAGGAAAAAAAGTGGTTCTCAGAGAAGTAGAGGTAGAATAATGGTTACCAGAGGACAGGAGGGAAGTGGGGATACAGGTGAGAAAAAATGGTGGACTGAAGGGTAAAACTATACTATGTACACTAAGTGAATCATTGTGCAGTATTTGCATGTACTGAAACAACACACTGTTCCCCACAAATATGTGCAAGTAAATGTTAGAATTTTTTTTTTTTTGTCTTTTTTCGTGTCCGGCAACGGATCGCAACCCTCAGTGTCGCGCCCATACCGGACCGGGACCAGCAACGGGATTGCAACCCTCGGTGTTGCACCCACACCTCGCTCAGCCAGTGAGCGGGAACCGGTCTGTATGTGGGATCCGAACCCTCGGCGGGAGTGCCACCGTGCTCCCAAGCGGCGCACTGTAGCAGTGCACCACCGGGCCGGCCCGTAAATGTTAGAATTTTTAAAAAATTTAACAAAAATATGACATGTTGTATACAATATATATATATACACACACAATTTTTATTTGTCAATGTAAACAAATTTTTTTTACTTTACTTCTCAAAATACATTGTAGTTGATTTTCATGCCCCTTTACCTGTTCCTCTCTATCCCCTCCCCTGCCCCCCCAACATGGTATCTGTTCACTTGACTTAAACAGTTCAAGGAATTTTTGTGGTTATTCTGTCTTCTTCCCCCCACCGCCACCCTTTATTAAACAAAATTTTAAATGGTTATTTTTTGATGCATGTCTCTATATCACAATCTATTTCTGCCATTTCTTGAAAAATAGCATCAAAGAATTAAAAGTGCTTGCCCTTTGACCCAGTTATTCTGCTCTTGTGAATTATGCTTAACACAACACATAGCCAAAATGCATGTATCAAAAAAGTATTATACACATATGTTTATTGCAACCTTAAAGTATAGGGAAAAAAACTGAGCCAATAATAAGAGAATGTTTAAATTGTGATTTAACTACATGATGAAACATGATATATAAACATTAAAATACATATGTTTAAAAATCTAAGGTGTTTTAATATATTTAATTTTGCAATTACAAGGAGAAGGGCTTATTTTATAAAGTTAAGTGAGAAAAAAAAAGACAATGAAATTGTTTATATACTCTGAGCTCAACTGTACCAAAAAAAAGGATTAAAATGAAAAACATTAAAAATCTTTGTCTTAGAATGGCTAAGTTATAATTATACTATCCTTTTTAAAATTTTTCCAATTTTCTACAGCAAATTTAATATTGTGTTTATAATGGAGAAATCTGGAAGTCATATTTTAGAAAAAAAAAAGTTTCAGGATACATTTTAAGTTCAATGGATTGAGTTTACCAAGATACCAAAGCAAAGTGATGCATGAAATTCTGGTTCAAACACATGGCACTACCATCAGACTCATTAGAACTTAAATTCTGCTCAACTGGGAGTGGAGTTAATCAACTCGTGAGCCTCAGTATTGTGAGGTCCCATGTTCCAGCACCACAAAAAACTGCAAAAGAGCACTTAGTCACTTTGTATACCCCAGCACCATTGCTATCCACATATTTGTTTAGTACCTGCTGACTGAGCATTTTTCTGCAGCTTGCGGTACATAATGTAGGCAAAGGTCAGACATCTGGTTCATCTGGTGCACAGTTCTGTTTCCCTAAATTAGCCTAATGGGCAATTGCTTCCCAACTTCATGACAGTGAGCTAAATTATTTACCTTTCTGACGTTTACAAATAAATCATCTTAGTGCTGAGACCACTAATAAATTTGTTTTGCAGAATAAAATTGTGTTAACCAACCACAGTAGCTGAGTAAGTTTCTGAGAACTTCTCTTTTTAACTTCATGACAGTGAGCTAAATTATTTACCTTTCTGACGTTTACAAATAAATCATCTTAGTGCTGAGACCACTAATAAATTTGTTTTACAGAATAAAATTGTGTTAACCAACCACAGTAGCTGAGTAAGTTTCTGAGAACTTCTCTTTTTTCACTCTTTTACTCCATGTTTTGTTGAGCATAGGAGCAGCTTTGCCCATCACAAGAGCCATAAGCCTCCCACGGAATTCCCTCTCGCTTCAAGCAAGCTTTGTTCACCAGACTTGAGGTCTTCGTACAAATGCTTGCACTCTGACCTCAGCCAACGGGAAAGACTTGGAAAACTAACATGGCCATTAACACTGTGTGTTTTGTGGTGGCCCCCAAATTGCACCCATGAGAGCCCTGTTCCGAGACTGAGAAAAGTCTTATAGGAAAAAGCAGGGGCTATGGAGTCAAAGAACCTTGGGTCTAAATCTTGGACCAGCATATATTTGTCCTGGCACCTTGGGCAAGTTTCTCCATCTCTAGACCTTTGTTTCCTTATCTGCAAAACAGGGATCACAATTCTGAACCTTTTTGAGTTTGTAGGAAGATTTTTTGAGATAATGTAGGTAAAATGTTTAGTATGATATTTGATATTAATATTCACAAGATGGCAGTGAAAATGAATGCACAGGTGTTAAAATAAACGTTTCAGCTGGGACCTCCCTAAAATGAGGAGCTAGAACAAGGTGCAAAATTATTCCAAAATAAATCTGAGAACCAGAGAGCGAGTCTACACAGAAAGTACACGAAGACTGGAAGTTGGAGTTTAGGAAAGAGTGTATTTGTTGCATTGTTTTTAGCACCTGGAAGATATTATTTTGACTATTTTTTTCCTAATTAGTATTATTGGAGTGTAACACAGGAAAGTTGTAAAACATAAATTTTAAATGCAATGAATTATCACTAAGTAAATACCCATATAGCTCCCACTTGGGTCAAGAAATATGACATTGCCAGCCCACAGAAACCCAGAGTGGGATTTTTAAAAGAAGGTTTTCCAGAGAATTGCCCTACCCTTCATCTAAAGACAGAAAATGGTAATTTTAAAAAGAGGCAATGTTCCCTGATGCCGGAAACATAGAAGCAAAAAGCTGACTAAAGTACCCTATGTAGAAAATTAACTGTCTTCTGGGAATTTAGCAGCGTGAAGAACACAAGAGTGTGGAATATGAGTATTTCTCTTGTACCAGGTGGGGTCTTGTGTGGGAGAGAAAGCTGCGTGGAGAATTTTAGATGCTAAGAGTGCCTGCAAGAAAAAGGAACGAGCATCAACAGAAAGGAGGAGGACTTTTATTCCTTGGAGAGATGGAAGAAATAAGCAACTAAATAGAAATGCATTTCCCCAAGTCCGAGGACTCACAATATGGGGCTCATCTCTAAAGAACCTACACGTGCGCCATCACAAGGAAGAATCGGCTGTAATGTCTGCCATGTCCAGAGCATGTTGACATCACCTCCACAATACCAGTCAAGTAGAATTTTCTGCCCGTGTACTGTCCTTCCTCCCACCCACCAAAATGGGAGATGTCAGAAATAAGGCAACAAGTAAAAAGAGAAGGAATTGAACCTAAATGAGCATGGGAGTGAAAGCCCATCGTGGAGCCAATGAAAAACTGCTCTGAGGACACAGGGCTCCCAGCATGTAGCAGGCTTGGGCTGTAGGAGGAAAAGGAGCATTAACTTAAAATCAAGTTGCACCTTTTAGTGAAAATTGATGGCTCTTACATGGAACTAGATGTTTTACTTTTTGGATTCAGACTTATTGAGTTACTTAAGATTGTCCAGAAAATTCACTCGATTGCACACATTTTTAGGGGCAAGAACCAGTTCCTTGGATTGAATTGTGTTCCCCAAAGTCCATGTATTAGAAACTTAACCCTAGCTGTGACAGTGTTAAGAGGGTGGGAAATCCTATTATACTAATTGAAAGGTGGGACCTAAAAGAGGTGATTAGATTGTGAGGACTGTGCCCAAGTAAATGGATGAACCCATTGATGGTATAATGGTGGTCGTGGACATAGTTATGAGGGCTTTAAAAATAGAAGGAATGAGGAACTATCTCTCTCTGTTCCACCATCTGCCATGTGAGACCCCTGCATCACTGTCACCACCACAAAGGCCTTCACTAGATGTGTTCCTGGACTTTGGACTTACCAGACTCCAAAACCGTAAGCAGTAAATTTTGTTTTCTAACAAATTACCCTGTTCCAGATATTTTGTTATAAGCAACAGACTAATACAAGCAGCTTCACTGAATAAATGTAAAGGTACAATGAAATAGAAAAAGAAGTTAGATCATCATTCAATTCGTATGTGTTCAATATACTGGGT
>NW_007735878.1:10814-12312 GCF_000696425.1 Galeopterus variegatus
TCTTTGCTTTGATGCACTGATGGCCAGAACTTCACTATGCAACCTGAATGAAGCACACAATGAAAAAATTCACCCAAGAAAGTGTCTTTCTGGAATTTGATTTTGCTTGCACTTATAGTGATTCTTGGAACACTGCCTCATATCAAAAAGCAGGATTGCTCACATAAATGAAAAGTCATTCAAAAATAATCAAAAATGTAACTTTCTTCATTTGTTTACAGCCTGCAGAGTAAAATTTGAAACTCAGGGATTGTAAGAGAAGGGACAAACCACCAGAAATATGCTGTCAATTAACTCCCATAAGCAGAAAGAGATCAAAATAGAGTTCTAAAATATCAATGCTGGTACCTGGCCTGTATTTAATAGAGCTTTACCATTCTAGAACTTAAAAACTGAATAAATTTTTAAAAATTATCCTCCAGATCTTTGTATATTGACCAATTAATTAAAATTTAATATTTCCATAGCTATAAGCCTTTAGCAAGTTCTGTTCTCAACCTAACACTTTGTGTACCTGTCTTCAGTAAGGAGACTTAGCCCAGAATTCGAAGATACCAGAGTCGGAAAAAATCTTATTATTCTACTCCCTCATTTTCCACATAGGGATAACAAAGACCTAGAGAGATAAAGTGACGGCCTAGAGTTGCCTAACTAACTAGTTGTGAAGACGAGTCTAATATTCTTTGCATTATGCTAAAAATTCTCCAGCTGTGTTTCCTATAAACTTTGGGCTCTCCGGAAATGCTTCAAAGGCTGCCTCTGGTTAAGGAAGATTTTTAGCAGATTTCTGCAGAACACCAGACCCCATTATCCTTTCCCTATTCAGACTAAGCAACTCCACTTTAATTGGTTTTATATATTTATTTCCATGTTAGATTTCATTTTGGGAATATATTTGGCTAAAATAATTTGAAAATCACTGCTTTCTATGAGTATCAGTGAATTTTTATTTTGTGAAAATGTGTCGTTGTCTCAAAAGAAATGATGTGTCATTTTCCTGGGCTCTACGAGAGAAACTCAAACTGCTACCAACCCTTAAAACAACAAATATCAGTTAAACAGCCTTTAGATTGACACTTCCCTCCCAAAAGGTGTTAACTTGCAAATAAATCACTTATTGGCTGTTAGTTAGACCTTAGTTGAATAATTAGCCATATCATATATTGTATATCCAGACACATCATATATTTTATCTTCCTTTGTTTCAGTTCATAGAGGAAAACTACTGAAAGAAAATATATTTGGAATACGACTTCATGTGAAAGAGCAAAAAGACCAGCATGCTTGCATCAGGCATTTCAAAAAAAGCAGACAAGTTGTGCCACGGATGTCAGCTGTAGTCATCATTTTAAAATCCTATCACTATTTGGAAACTGCATCTCAGGATACTTTTGTTCAAATATATCTACCTGCAATCATTCTAGATGTATAAAAGGCGCTATCTCTGATGCTAATGGAGAAAAATCTATGCTCTGGCAATACCTAAAATTTCTTGCCT
>NW_007735878.1:13015-14653 GCF_000696425.1 Galeopterus variegatus
GCTATCTCTGATGCTAATGGAGAAAAATCTATGCTCTGGCAATACCTAAAATTTCTTGCCTTAACTTCTTATCCAATATCTTTCCAGGTGGTTTTCTAGTTAACTGAAAGAAGATGATGGGCACAGCTGACAGATTAAAAATCTAAATAAATAAATATGTATATGCAACTTTTCTGATCTCAATTGTACTGATTCTTCTAAGGATAAGATGGAAATTACACAAGCCAAAATGAATAGAATCTGAATAGGTAATGTTGGTGTAGGGAGTTTGATTTCCACATGAGAATTTGACCTTTAGTTAACTCTCTAGCTCGGTTCCCTTGGTAACCTAATAAAATTTGGTATGTTGCCTATTTTACAAGGCAACTTTACTTATGGTAGAAATGATCTCTAATTGGTAGACTGCATCTGCTGAGAGAACAATAAATACCTTACTGGAAATCCTACCTTTAGGATCACCTGAGGGCATTGACCCTTGTGGCTGGTAATTTCACTATGGAAACTCTGAAAGCTGCACCTATGGAATGTCCCAAGGGGTGTTGGCTCCTGTGGGACATAAGGCACAGGTAGATTCCACACCCACCCAATGTAGATTTCATTTTATTTCACCTGAACTGTCATCTGGAGAGAAGGTAACTCCAGAAGGCTGAATAAACTGTGGTATTAACTCTTAAAGGGATTCTAACTGAAGAGAACATCTGATTACTGCCCCTGCCAACTAGTTAAAGCTCCTTCCAGCTGGTCTGGTTCCCAGTGTGGCTGTGGGAGTCTTGTGAGCCTGAATGTGTAGTTGAATGCATGGAGAACCCTTAGTGGACATTGCAGTTCCAGAGACAAGGACTCAAAGAGATTATGAATGGTTTTCACGGACTTTAAGAATTTGAAGAGTTTTAATCCAAACTGTTTCCCTAAACATGAACTTCCTTCACAAGAGCACTAACAATCACTCCCTTTGTCGTCAGAGGAACAAAATCAATTAGTATAGACTAGGCGGTGCTATGATAACAAAACAACTCAAAATTTAGTACCTTACAACTACATTTACCTCTTGCTCAGAATAAAAGTTCATCGGGGTTGGGCCACCTGAGGCTATGCACACATCATCTTTACTCCAGGTCCTAGACTGAAGGAGCAGCCTCTATCAGAGGAAAAAGAAGACACAGAAAACCACTCACACTTCACTGGCCGGAACAAATCATGTGGCCAAGCTTAAAGCCAGTGAGAATGGGGAAATATAATTCACACCCAAGGTTGCACAAAGAATATTTTTAACAATAAGCAATCTACCTCAAGAGCTGACAACTATTTGAGGCCTTGCACAATATCTTTCATTCTTATAATCAGCCAAAACCTACCTCCTTATAACTTTTACTAGTTGGTTCTAGATCTGTCCTCCAATAGGGCAAAGCCTAAGTCTTCTTCCCTTCAATAAATCTAAACGACATTAACTGAGATCCATATGAGCCCCTCACACCATCTAGAGAGGATATAAAGAAAAATACAAATAATGTACCCACCTTCAAGCATCTAGTGAGGGAATCAGGCTTATGTGTACATAATTTTTTCTATGAACAAAATTACAACAGCCACAGACTACTTTGGCAACAGAGAAGAAGCTGATTACATCAGACTGGACAT
>NW_007735878.1:15542-16244 GCF_000696425.1 Galeopterus variegatus
GAAGAGGAGGAGAGACCTATGGAGTTCATGAAGGCAGGAGAAGCTGTGATGAGAGAAAGAAAGGACTGCTCCAACTGTTTCAAGCCCTGGCCGCTTCAAGTCTGGCCCACATGAGTGCACAGAACAAGAGTTGGCAAAAGCAACAGGTGTGCCCTTTGTGTGAAGTTGCTTGGAGACTGCAGGGGAGAGGAGGGCCTTGGTGGCACCCAGGCCAGCTTGTCCACTAACAGGGTTCTCATGGACCCACATAGGAGTCAGGGGCCACAGACACCGGTAACAAGGAGCCACTCAAAGGCCAGTGAGTCATCACAGGGGACTGGCACATGGCCTGCCCCATGGGAAGTGTTTGGAGTGGGGGAGGGAAGGGGAGACGAGCCCACCAAGGGAACATTGGGGCACAGCATGGACAGCTGATCTACCCTTCAATCAGCACAGGCTCATTCAGTGGAGAATACAGGAATACAGAGTCAGGAATACAGAAGTGCAGGAGGTGCAGTTTGCTGAAAAGACTCAGGCCCAGACCAGAGTTTCCACACAATCCAGGTGTATCAGACCTCACAAGACCTTAAGTATTTAAAAAGTCAACAATTAAAACCTGAGCTGCACAAAAAGCCTTCCCCAGATAATCAGCAGCAAAGTAGCAATTTAGCTGAACCACAGGGCTCAAGTGCTGGTCCCTACAGGAAGTTCTCCAATTTTAGA
>NW_007735878.1:17424-24844 GCF_000696425.1 Galeopterus variegatus
ACCCCCATCCCCTCCCCCTCCCACTGCTCTGCAACATCTTAGAAAGCAAAATAATAATAAATAAAATTTTTAAAAAAGAATATCTTTGTTAACTTTTAAAAAAAGAAAAGGTGTTGCATTTCTAAACCAAATTCCTGACTTCTCTCAACTGTTATACTTATGCCAAGATTTCAAGACCGTTTTCCTCCTCTAGTCAATATCCTTCTTGTTGAATGTTGCCCAGAAACAAAGATAATATTAATGCCGGTTTTTTCTGAACTAATCAGTATAGAACAGAATAAAAAGACAGGCTAAGACTTTGTTAGTCTCTCTTGTTCTCTCATAAGCTATTGGTTTCTTAGATACAACATTTCAATCTAGCAAAATCATCTTAGATCTCATGTCTGTTAGTCAATGTCTTTGTAATGGCTCTTTGCATTGTGTGTCTTCTCAAATGTGGTCAACATGCCATCTGCAGCCCCCACTTCCATATCACTAATAAAAAATGTGTTGCCAGATAATATGAACACCAGAGGCCTTCCAATAACCAGCTTAGTTTCTGGATCATTTGGTCAATTACTACTATATAATCCAAATTATTGCCCAACCTACAGCAATCCAAAGTCTCTCCAGGATATCAATAGAAGTTTTGTCAAATCATGATGTTCAAAATTATGCCTATAAGTGGTGAGGGACAGGCCTTTTCCTCTACTTATTGGAATTGAGGAGAAAAGGGGGTAAAGGCAAAAGTAAAGGTGTGACTTACACCCTTTGCAGAAGCCCAAAGAGGACAGTCTCCAGATCAAAAACAAAAGGTACGTGGGGACCATAGGGGAATGCGTGCAGCCATCAGCTGAAGCAACATCCATGTGTGTCAGGGGACGACAGTCCACATTTGGTAGATGTGAGAATGACTCGGGATGGCTCACCTGATCTTTCTGTCTTCATTTTCCCTCTCACACTTTGGTTTGGATACTATCACTATAAACCTGAAGTCTAGAACTAGCAGAACCTTTTCCAAGTTCCGTTCTTTGTGTTCTTGATAAATGCATCCTCTTTGTGATAAATGCATCCTCTCTTTTAAATAGCTTTATTAAGATATAATTTCCATGCCATACAACTCACCCATTTAAAGTGTACAATTTGATGGCTTTTAGTATCTTCACAGAGTTGTGCAACAATTGCCACAAACAACTTTAGAACATTTTTATTATCCCCCAAAGAAACCACGTATCCTTAGCTGTCCCTTTCTCGGTCTCTCCTTTCCACTGGCTGTTGGCAATCACTAATCTGCACTCTGTCTCTGTGCATTTGCCTCTTCTGGACAGTTCGTATCAACGGAGTCATCTAATATGAGGTCCTTTGTGACTAGCTTCTGCTCAGAATAACATTTTCAAGGTTCATCTATGTTGTGGCATGTATCAGTATATCTCTTCCATTTTTCAACAGCTTTATTGAGATGTAATTCATATACAATTCACCCATTTAAAGTGTATAATTCAATGGTTTTTAGTATATTCACAAGTATGTGTAGCCGTCACCATATCAATTTAGAATATTTCACCACCTCAAAAAGAATTCCTGCAACTTTTAACTATTTCCCTTTCATTGGCCCATCTACCCCAGCCACAAGCAACCATTAATCTGTTTTCTGTGTATGTGGATTTGCCTATTCTGGACTTTCACGTGAATGGAATAATATAGTATGTGGTCTTTTATGCCTGGCTCATTTCACTTAGCATGTTTCCACGGTTCATTCATGTTGTAGCATGTATGAGTACTTCATTCCTTTTTATGGTTGAACATACTGTATTATATGGATATACAACATTTTGTCTATCCATTTATCCACTGATGGACATGTTTCCACCTTTTGGCTATAATGCATAATGCTGTTATAAACATTCAAGTGCAAATTTTTGTGTGGATGTATATCTTCATTTATCTTGGGTACATAGCCAGGAGTGGATTTGCTGAGTCGCCTGGTAGCTCTATGTTTATCATTTGAGGAGCTGCCAGGCTGTTCTCCAAATTGGCTGCACCACTTCCCATTCCTACCAACAGTGTCTCAGGGTTCTGATTTCACTGCATCCTCTCCAACATTTGCTATCTGACATTTTTTATTCCACATGCTTATTTTTAATGATCACCTTTTCCTTCTATAAAGGGGTTAAAAATTTCATTCAATTATATTTTTAAGAATTTTGCCCAGGATTATCAAATTCTCTAGCTTTTAGGTTGTAGAATTTTTCTTCCTATTTTAAGAGACTGTATGATAATAACCTTTGTCAGTCTCCTGCAATCAGTCTCATTCTGCAAACTTGCCCAAATATCAACATTTCTCAAAGATCATTTTGCATTAAGCAAAACAAAAGATTGGGTATCCACTTGTGTCTTTTCCTTCAACACTGAGAAGAAAGTTTACACAAAAACAACCCCCAAAACATAAATTTTTCTTTAAAATAAAGTTAAATGAGTTTGGGTTATTTAACATTAATTTATTTTTTATTTCCCCATATTATTTCTACGTTGAGTTATAAGTAATATGTCATGAACTACTAAATCAACATTATAAGAGAAAAGAAATTTAACCACAAAATTGGATAAAACATACTCAGTCGATAAATGAATACTTACAGTATTTTAAATGCAGTATCTAATCCTTTTGAAGTGACCTATCTATAATGATAAATAATTTTTCCCCCAAAGTTTTAATCAATTCAGGTTTTAAGTAGGTTATTATTTAAATAGATTATTAACATTGTATTTTGCAACTAAAAAATTATTGAGTGATTCTGATAATTTTAAAACAGCGTATAACAAGGAATTTATTTCATCATTATTATAATCCAATTTTGTGACTTCGTACAATCTAAAACTGAGCAAGAGACATTTTGAATCAAAACATTCAGTTACCTTCTCCCTTTGCAGGTAAACTGAGAGCTAAAAATTAAACTTTTGAAGATATTAGCTCAGGTAAAGCTATCCTGTGACATTGTTCTGGCAGCTGACATGATCAATCTTTGTCAAGCATGCAAAACAGAGAAGGGGTACGAGATAAGAAGCTGTATAAGAAATCTCAACAGTTACAAGTTCCCTTGATCAATATTATCTATATGGGTCTATGAGTATTACTGACATTTTCATTAATTCCCAGAACACCAGGCACTCTCATATTTGAAACATAAATACAAAAATATTTTATTACCGAATGTAACTTTAAATTATCTGCCTTTTTGGTTATCTAATCCAGACTCAAGCACCTCCTCATTTTGGCATGCTTAAAGTTCTCTGTAAATCTAAACTATATATGTAGGGTTTCTCACATTTTCTATGTTGAGTAATTAATAGATGTATGTATTTGGGCCAATGCCTAAACTTAATTCTATTCCCACGTTGCTTAGTTCAAGTCCTGCCCAATCCTCTGGAATTAATCCTCTAGAAAGAAAGGAAAAGCATCTGGGCAGTACCAGAGTGCTAACTTAGAGTAAGGGAAAAGGCTTCAGGAGTAGCAAGTATCCCCGTAATTTTGTTGGTATCTTTTTACAAAAGCCTCTGAAGTAGAAGCATCTTCACAGGGACATCTAGTGGCAGAGAGGAATCAATGCAATTGTTTCCTCTGGCAACACTGGAACCTTGCCTTTGCTCTGTCTTCATATATTCAAAACTCTGGGTAATGACCATTTACAGTATTTATAACAGCAATTGAATAACTAAAAAATACTTAGAAAAGCAAAGAATTTTAACTAAATTTTCTTTTTTCGTGATAACAAAAAACTAGGCTTGTAGCCAAGATAGATTTGTACTCTCCAGATTTCTCTATTTTTTCAAGCCATACTACTATTAAGAAGCAAAAAAACAGTTTTACCAAGATTAATCTTTTTAGAGAGATCAAAAGCCACAGTAAATCGATTCCTCTTTATGTTATAGAACATTCGTTTGATAGCATTACCTTATAAAGCAATAGGAACATAATTTTAAAAAAACTAATAGAAAACTAATGATCTATATCACAATTGAAATTATTAAAATGAAATAATGGTGACTCTTAATTAAACCATTCAGCATCCTAAAGATATTTTCTTATGTACCTCTTTTGCAGAAATCTTTTTGCTTCTTTCATTAAAATGAGATGGAAAATGAAACAAGAACTTACTTCAGTTCAAATTCTATTTTTCCCATTAGCTTTCTTTACTGCTGGAACAGAAGAAGTAACTGCTTTTCAAGTATTCAGGTATTTCTGGAGAGTTGTGGAGCCAAAAACAAAAAAAGGGTGAACATTTAGACCTGGGTCTCAGGGCTGGCCAGTTGGCTCAATTGGTTAGAGTTCAGTGTTATAACACCAAGGTCAAGGGCTCCTGGGTCTCAAAGGGGTTGTGTTATGAAAGGCAACAGGGACAATGATTTTAAATTAATTACCGCCTCACTCATTTCAACAGACCAACCTGGGACTTTGCTCCAGGCTAAACTCCAGAAGAGGCATTTAACAGGTGAGGTATTTGTTTTCACCTTGCCCTCAACATGAATTATCCTTCTCTGTCAGGGACACCGGCTTGCAGCACCTCTGGCTCTCTTTGTGTACTAGCTTTTCCAGTCCCAATTGTCAGTCCTTTTTCACTAATAATTACTCTTCACCAAAATTTCCCATTTTTACTGATACCAAAGTGGGCTTTAATATTTTAGTGGTCAATGCACACTCACATGGCTTTATGAAGACACTAAAGTTGTATTTGGAATTGTTACACAGTCATCAGGCAGAGTTCATATTCTCATTTTTGTGGGCAACTTATTTCTGACTACCCAAACACTTATGGTTGTTCCACTCAACTTCTCAGCATTCACCTGTCCTGAAATAATTCGGCATTAATTTTTATTGAGGAAGCCTGAAATTGCTAAGCATTTTATTTCACTCACTCCCAGATCTTAAGTTGATTCTATTTCTATACGAATATCTCATATATCATATAAATGTATGAAATGATATGATAAATAAACACATATATGTAAAATAAGTAAACCAAAGTAGTTAAACTTTAATAGCATTGAGCTACTTATCTTAGCTAAAAAGGCAGTAAGAGCATAATGAGTGGTTCCCTGAATCCAGGTGGGGGAGATGGGGAAAAAGTGTTACATTGTAATGAAATTTAACAAATAGCGTTATGAGTTGTGAAAATTTGTTATTATACATTCATTTGAATGTTAAGTATAGATTTCTCAATTTTTTCTCCTATCTTGACAAAACATCCCATGTACCAATACTTTTTCTCAGACTTCAATGGATACAATACGCATCATGAATAGGATTTTTTTTTAAATTTTATTTACAATCAAATGTCAGAATAGTCTTGGGGTGCATTTAGGCTGACAAAGTCATCACCATGTAATGTAAACTCATCCAAATGGCAAAATTAAGAGATGGTTAGAGAGGACTGAAATTGGAAGAACTGTGTGAATTTATGGTTTTTGATAGTCAGATTGATACATACAGATATTTATATTTACATACATACAGAAATAAGTATAGATACAAATATGTGTATTATATATTTTTTTATTCCCTAATCTGCCTACTGAAAGGCCTGGAAGCAATGGCACCTCAATAGCAACGAGCACTCCTAGTGTCCAGGTCTTGGTTTTTAATTACCATTCTGCACTAAAAGAAACTAAGTCTCCTTGGAGAAATGGCTGACTACAGACTGAATTGAAGTAGGGGTACTATACGATGAGCCTAGAATACCTTGTTATGCCAGAGATCAAGGATGTGCACAAAGAATGATGGGGATGTGTCAAAATGACACAAAAGCCAGCTTGAACGAACTCCTGGTGGCTAAACTGGGGACAATTTGAGCATTATATCAAATAAAGACAGTAACAGAGTATAACCCATTGAATAAAATAGGAAACAATCATATTTAAATAAATGGATAAATTGAAAGTTTGATGAGGAAAGATATGTGTTATATAAAGTACTGTCCCAGAAAACACTTATTTATTACAAAGGGAAAACAGATCATGTTTACAGTGGATAAGTCGGGCAGACACCACCTTAATCAAGTCATCGAAGTAAACATCATCAGTAACAGGACAAATCAAGATCATGTGCCACATGACAGGAAGCAATGAGAAGAACTTAGCATCACTTCTGTTATGTTCCCACCAGACTCACAACTGAATCAATCTAAGGGACATTCTTCAAAATAATTGGCCTTTTATTTTCAAAAGTATCAAGTTTATGAAGGTTAAGATCAGATTAAGGAACCAATTCAACAAAGAGACATAAAGCTAAAGAGACATGAGAATTAAACAGAATGAGTGGTTTTACTGGATCCTTTTGCTATAAGTGGCATGACTGGACAACAGATGAAACTCACAGATTCTGAGGAATATAATATACCAACATAAATTTCTTAATTTGGTGATTGGATTTGGTGGTTGTATTTGGTTATGTACAACAATGTCCTTGTTAGTAAGAAACACTCACGAAAGTTTCAGGAGTGAGAAAAATACTACCAAATGATTCACAAAAAAACTAGTTCTGCTACTATACTTCAGACTTTTCTGTAAATTTACGCTTATCCCCAAATTTTTTAAATTATATATATACAAAACTCTGTCCATGCATTTGAGTAAAATTGTTTTTTTTTTAATTTTTATATAAAATAAATTCAAAATCAATTTTCCATATCCAATTCATGAGTTTACTATTTGGTTGGAAAATGAATCATGCTGTAGCTATTTAGAAAGCAGTAGAATTATTTTTTTTCTGTTTGAGATGATTCGATTAACAAATAATCAATGAATACTATTAGGAAAGCTAGGGTCATAGGAGAGAATAAGGTAGGCAATGTCAGAGGCTTATGGAGTTTACATTCTGTTGAGAAAATGGACAATAAATAAGTAAACAATTTCAGATAGTGATTATGAAATGACAAGATTTTTAAAAAAGTAATGTAAGAGAAAGTCAATAGGGTAGGAAAGGGGAACTTCAGAGGAAGTGGTCAGAGAGCGCTTCCCTGAGAAGATGATATTCTAATGATGAGTCCTAGCCATGAGAAAATCTGGACAAAGATAGCCCAGGCAAGGGAAGCGTGTTGTACAAAGGCCCTGGGAAAGGATGAGCTTGGCGTCTGGTGGGAAGGGAAGAGCAGCCGTTGTGGCTGGAAGGAAAAAGCACAGGAGGTGATAAGAAATGTGGTCTGAGATGAGCTCAGGGGCCAAACCATATGGGCCTTGTGAGTCATGTTGAGACCTTAGGGTTTATTCTAAGGGCAGCAGGTAACCATGAAAGGGTTTTAGCCTTTCTGATCTCTCTTACCTTTAAAAGATCACATATAGACAAGTACAGGACAAATAGATTGATTGCAGGGATGAAAAAAAGGTAGCTGATGGAGTTTGGATGTGTTGTCCCCTCCAAAACTCATGTGGAAATCTGATCCCCAAT
>NW_007735878.1:24980-37787 GCF_000696425.1 Galeopterus variegatus
AATCTGGACAAAGATAGCCCAGGCAAGGGAAGCGTGTTGTACAAAGGCCCTGGGAAAGGATGAGCTTGGCGTCTGGTGGGAAGGGAAGAGCAGCCGTTGTGGCTGGAAGGAAAAAGCACAGGAGGGGATAAGAAATGTGGTCTGAGATGAGCTCAGGGGCCAAACCATATGGGCCTTGTGAGTCATGTTGAGACCTTAGGGTTTATTCTAAGGGCAGCAGGTAACCATGAAAGGGTTTTAGCCTTTCTGATCTCTCTTACCTTTAAAAGATCACATATAGACAAGTACAGGACAAATAGATTGATTGCAGGGATGAAAAAAAGGTAGCTGATGGAGTTTGGATGTGTTGTCCCCTCCAAAACTCATGTGGAAATCTGATCCCCAATGTGGCAGTGTTGGAAAGTGGTTGAGTCATGGGGGCGGATCCCTCATGAATGGATTAATGCTCTCCCTGGGGGTAGGGGGGATTAATGAGTGAGTTCTTGCTCTATTAGTTCCCGTGAGAGCTGGTTGTTTAAAAGACCCTGGCACCTCCTCTCTCTCTCTTGCTTCTTCTCGCCATTTGATCTGCTTGTACCCACCAGCTGCCTGCCACTTTCTGCCATGAGTAGAAGCAGCCTGAGGCCCATGCCAGATGTAGCTGTCCCAGAATCGTAAGCCAAATAAACCTCTTTTCCTTATAAATTACCCAGTCTCAGGTATAGCAACACAAATGGACTAATACAGAAGCAAAGTGATAAGTTAGGAAGTTATTACAGTACAAATGGGAATTGGTTTGGTAAAAATCAGGATAACAGTCGAGACATAAAGAAGTAGATAGACTGGGGATGTATTTTGGACTTAATAATGCTCACAGCACATTTTTATAAGTTATGTTTTTGGGGTTGAGCAAATTCTATGTATTTGAATTAACTTCTTTCTATTTTAACACTTAACTCTAATATTGGCAGGAATAAAGTAATTAGGACCCTGAGTGACCCTACTTACACCAAACACAAAACAATTGTAGGACAAATTGAAAGTGGAAAAAGAAAGGACTCCTTTTGATATGTACTTCTTTCAATAAAATGGTCACTCTATCTTGGTGTAAGAAGTGCTAAGTACTATTAGTTTCTTTTCAAAAGAGGTGTATAATTGACACAAAAAGTGAGCATAAATTTGTCATTAGAAGCAAGAAGGTAGAATTTTTTCATTTACAATTGAAAAAAAAAAAAACAGGAAATGATATGTCAGGAAATACCACCGTCCTGAAGGTTTGCATGGTGAGTAGGACAGACAGACAGACAGCTTAAAGAAATCAGAATTCCAGCCCTGCATGCTGGAAATTTAATTAGGAGATACAACACCATTACTAGCTAGGAGAAGGATGTGTTAAGCTACTGGATTTAACTAAAACCTGGAGAAATACATACCTGGAACTCACTCTGATCCATAAGTAAACCTTGCAATGTCAAACGGTCTACCCAGATTAACTTCCCTTCCTGAGATCAGTGTTCTTTGAAGTGAAGAGATCCAGAATATACCAATGTGAAAAGTTGTTTTCTTTTTTTTCCCCTGAACTCCCCTTATCTGCCTAAAAGCAGAGCCTTCCAAAAGAATTCAACTGTCATAAATCTGCTCCCCAGGAGTTTCACAACCAGGGAAGGCTGACTCCTATAACCAGGGATGAGAAGTCAGGGCCAGGATAAGAAATAACCTAAACAAACGTTGTCACAAACTATCCTGTCTCCCATCTATTCTCCTAAAGGCCCATTTATCTGTCCTCAAAATCATTTGTTTTTCAATAAGTGCCATTCTCCCCTTCCTCTTCTGCTATTAAGATAGTATATAAGCCTCAAATTCTGACAATCTCAGGTCTGTGGACTCCCACGAATGTCCATGAATGAAAATCTGTCTTTTCTCTTTCTAAACTGTCTTTTGTTAGTTTAACTCACAGAGCCCTAACAGTAAAACTTAGGAGAGCAGAGGAGAAGTTTTTTCTCCCTGACAGAAGGAAGAAAAAAAGCTCTTTTTATAAAATAAATCTGGTTTCATAAGTTTCTCCCAAATAGAGAACAAAACTCATTCCTCACCCAGTTGTTATTCTTGCAGCAAATGAGATTTACAGATTATTTTATACCCCAACAAAATCCTCCAAAGGATGTTAAACAACACACAACAAAAACACATTTAGAAAAATAATAAAATGTCAATAATAACACCTTCTTGGGAAAACTTAAGGCACGTGTAGGGAAGGAAGGAGAAAAGCAAGTATTTAGCTCATAAGTGTCTATATAATTCATTTTTATCTCTGAGGTAGTCAAAGGGAAATAGAAATCATGGTTGATTTTCATTAAGAAGGAGGAATAAAGATATAACTATTTCTCAGAGAAAGCAGAACTATTCTCATCACTTAAAGCTAAAAGGGAATTTCTCACATGGGACTTTCCTAATGGGGCGCTGAGCCATGTCAGGCAACGTCTTTGCTGACGTTTCTGCTGCCAATATAGTGTCAGATTTCATAAGGATGTTCCTTGTAGCATTCCTCCAAGAAATGCAGGAATAACAGCACAGATAAAAGCAATACTTCACAAGGAGGCAAAGTGGGGCAAATGAGCTCACTAGCATTTCTGTGTGTCAAGCATTCTCTTTCTTGTCTTGCTAGTGCGACTCAGCTTCTTAAATCTTTATCATCCCTGGAGAGACCCACCAACCGAACTCAACAGAAGCCAGAGCAGTTCCACAGGTCCTCAGAACATAGCAGGGCTTTTATTTGCTACGTTTAAAATATATATATATAAATGATAACCCCTAAAAGAAGCCAAACACTTCAAAGTACAGTTTCTTGCCTGACTAATATCTACAATGATTAAAGTGCAATTAAGATGAGAGAGAGAACTTTAGCTGGAAGTGTCTAGGCTAAGAGAGTGACCCCGGCCTGGATCTCTAAATGCATGAGTTTTGGAAAGTCATTTATCTTCTGCACCCCCATGTGTAACGTATCTAAAGTATCTAAAACATGCTATGGGAACAGTTAGATTTATACAAAGACATGTCAAGAACTAGGGAAAGTATACTCCTTTCACCATTAGCCACCACTAATCTACTACTTGTCTTCTAAGAAGGAGCAAGGCTACATTCCAACACAACAGAACATGAACAATGAGCAACCAATTGGAGCAATTCATGAGAGTTTGTCACTTCCTGGAGAGTTACAAGTATGAATTGGAAAAAAAGGATGTATTTATTCTTGAGATTCAATGAATTATTTTGTAGGAGGATGCAGGAAAGTCAAAAAGTATGAGATATGGAATGTTCAACAGGTGGTTTATTTCTGATCACATGCAAAGTGAAAGTGTCTCAACAATCGCAAAATGAAAGAAAAAATTTAACAGGCAGTGTTGTCCATATGTTTAAAATAGAGACGCAAAATTTATTTCTCTTTCTCTAATTGTTTCCAGGGATAAATTTCTCCTGGTCTGCCTTTTGGTAATGAGATGTGAAAAACTGTGTCATTGTCATTTGATGACTGGTTGACCAGTTAGTGGTTCTAGGAAAAAAGAGGTCATTTAAAGGAAATCAATGAGATGTGTTGCTTCCTTTCGAAGGACAGTAATAAAGTATTATGTTAAAAGTATGGATCTAGAGTCAAAATTCCTAGTTTTGAACACTGGCTTGCTAGAAGACAAAGAACAATTTACTCATCTCTCTGTACATTTGTTTCCTCATCTGCAAAATGGGGGTGGTAACTGTGAGCACACCATCAGGTCATTTTGAAGATTAAATAGCATAACTAATGGAAAGTACTTGGAATAGGCTCTGCTTTAAACCAAGTGCTCAGAAATATTTATTGCAAAGATTGTACATTTAGCAGGATGACTTGTGTTCCCTAAGCTGGACACCTATCGTAAGAGGCGGTCTCTCTAGGTAACTGCTGAGAAACACTGAAGAGGAAGCTTGTGCTGGCAGCCTAAGCTAGAGTTAGAAATTGAATCATTTCTATCCTCCAAGAAAAATTATTTATTCTAAATACATCTCCTCCCCAAAATGTTTTCCCCTCAAAAAATTCATTTCAGCATTTCAAATGCAGCTTAAATTTATTTTAACTAGCTAAAGAACATTCCATCTTACATAAACACGTTTAAAAAAAATAATTAAAAGAAACAATGAGATTCCATATGGAGAAAGAAGACAATAAAAATGTGTTCATGATCTGAACTTTATAAATTATAGTTGGAATGTTTGTACAGCTGCACTATTTAATTGGTTTACTATCTGCCCAGAATTATGAGCAACTGAAGGGGAATATTGCAGGACTATTCTGTTTATCCTGTGGGAAGTTAGAGGAAAACTTATCACAGATGCAGTTTAGTTTACAAATGGAGGCAATTGGTTTACCTTGAGTTTGGTGGACTGGGGGAAAGATTAGAAAGCTCCAGAACACAGAGGACAAGAACTTCTATGCATTCTGTGTATATCAAGAATGTGGCTATTATATGCACAAAATAATGCAACAAAAGTTCATAAGATGAGACAATTTAAAAATATATAGAAATAAAATAGGGGTGTGCCTCCTGCTCCACGATTGAACCTAATTTCTATTGATGGGTAACCCTGAACCATTTAATCCAAATTAAATCCACCTAAGCAACTTTTAGATTCTCACTCCCAAGACAAAATTCTGCCCCGCCCCCCTTGAACTTAATTTCCCTGAATTGATCTACCTTCCAGATATAAGAACAGAAATCCACAGCTTCCCCTGTCAGTTAGATTGGCACGTATGTCAAGTCACTGTTGTTCCTGAGGCTGGTACAGCATCACCCTCTTCTCAATTCTTGTGTTTCTATATCCAAGTAAGGAGGAGATGATGGGATTCCAAAACAGGAAGACCATTCATAGCTAGAGGGATAGCAGAAAGAACACTGCATTTTGAGTCTGACTGTCTGGGCTCAGCTCCCAGCTTTGTTACCAACTGGATCATCTTGGGCGAATAGTAAATCCTCTCTAAGCCTCGGTCTCCTCCACTGTGAAGTGGGAATAATAATAATACCCTACCTAAGCA
The DNA here is from genome assembly GCF_000696425.1 of Galeopterus variegatus. Taxonomy (NCBI): domain Eukaryota; kingdom Metazoa; phylum Chordata; class Mammalia; order Dermoptera; family Cynocephalidae; genus Galeopterus; species Galeopterus variegatus. The sequence continues at coordinate 30,022 of NW_007735878.1, forward strand.
TTTCTTGAGAGGATAAAAAGACAATAACAGATGTCAAAATTCTTTGCAAACTCTAACATAACAGTTTGTTAAAATGATTGTTGAATAAGGTTTCCAACAGCTGTGTTTTATCTCCCTCAAAGAAATTGTGACTTTCTTGGGAGCAGGTATTGCTTTCTCATTTCTTTTATATTATCAATTTCTTTCTTTTTTTTTAAGAAATTTTATTGTTCATATTTGAGGTTTACAACATAATGTTATGTGATACAAGTAGATTGTAAAATGTTTAATATAGTGAAGTAAATTAACTTATTTATCATCTCACATAGTTACTTTTTTTTTTTTTTTTACAAGAGCAGCCAGCTAAAATCCACTTATTTAACAAAAATCCCTAAATAATACAATTTTATTAACTATAGTCCTCATGTTGTACATCAGATCCTAGACTGGCTCATCCTACATCTCTGCAACTTTGTATCCTTTGACCTACATCACTCCATTTCCTCCCCCACTCTCCCATGACTAGTAATCTCTGTTTTATTCTCTATCTTTGTATACGTGACCTTTTTTTTTTTTCAGATTCCACACATTAGTGAGATCATGAAATATTTGTCTTTCTGTGTCTGGCTTATTTCACTTGGTATAATGTCCTCCAGGCCCGTTCATGTTGTGGCAAATGGCAGAATCTCCTGCTTGTTTTAAGGCTGAATAATATTCCATTGTATGTATTTATCACATTTTCTTTATCTGTTTGTCCACCGATGGACACAGTTTGTTTCCATATGTCAGAGGGTAAACAAAACCAATGCCCTTTGGTGCACCACCTGCCTTGTTTACTTCTGCTTAACCTCATTCCTTTGCTTCACTGACCAGTTACACCTTAACCTCAGGACAAGCTGTAAAAGAAACATAGGCTTCAAGGAGTGAATAATTTATTACAGCAGGTGGTATCACAGGTCTGAACACTAAAATCACAAGACCCCCTACCTCATGAATCACAAAGACACTTGGTGAATGAAGTTATCAACTTATTTTTCTTATGATGCTTCCTTGAAGTTATTTCCAGTAACACGGTCTTTGCTATATAAACATTGTCTAACCTCAGAAAGTCAGAGCTTTCGTCTGCTGACATCTGATTCTTTGCTGTATCCAGCTTTCTTGTGTGTAAGTCACTCCCAATTAATAAATAGCTTTGTATATCTCTGAGTATACCTGCCTACCTCCTTCTTCGGTCTCAAAGTACCTTCTCAATTTGGAAAGCATTATGCTTTAACCCCCTCCTCACACACTGTATCTTGGCTATTGTGAACAATGTTTCAATAAACATGGGATTGCAAAGAAAAAAGGCATCCCAATCAGAAAGAAAGAAGTAGAATTATTTATATTTTCAGATGACTCTACCAAAAAACTGTTATAACTAATAAACGAATTCAGTAAAGTACCAGGACATAAAATCAACATACAAAACTTGGTAGTATTTCTATATACAAATAACAATCTAGCTGGAAAAGAAATCAAAAAAACAATCTCATTGATGATAGCAATGAAAAAAAAATAAAATTCTTAGGAATAAATTTAACCAAGGAGGTGAAAGATTTATTACACTGAAAACTATAAAACATTGATGAAATAAAGAAGACACAAATAAATGGAAAGATATTCTGTGTTCATGGGTTGAAAAAAATAATATTGTTAAAATGTTCATATTACCAAAAGCAATATACAGATTTAATGCAATCCCTATCAAAATCCCAATGTCATTCTTTACAGAAATAGAAAAAACAATCCCATAATCCTTATGCAACCACAAAAAAAAAAAAAAAATAGCCAAAGCAAAACTGAGAAAGAAAAACAAAGTTGGAGGTATCAAACTTCCTGATTTAAATTTATACTACAAAGCTATAGTAATCAAAACAGTGTGGCACTGGCATAAAAATAGAAATGTAGACCAATGAAACAGAATAGAGAGCCCAGAAATAAATCCAAACACATAAGAATTAATTTTCATTAAGGGCACCAAGAGGAAACAATAGAGAAAGGATAGTTTCTTCAACAAATGGTGCTGGGAAAACCAGATGTTGCAACCATTATGGAAAACAGTACAGATATTCCTAAAGAAATTAAAAATAGAATTACCATATGACTCAGGAACCTCTCTTTTGGGTACATACACAGAGGAAATGAAATCTTACCAGTTTCTTGAGAGGAATGCACAAAAAGAACACTGAACTATATAGCCTTATGTTTTAGTTTCTTACATGAGTTATTTAATCCCTCTGATCCCAGTTTCCTCAGCTCAGAAATTTATTTTCTCACATAACAACAAGTTCTGGGGTAGCGCAAATTTCAAGGTTAATAGATTGAATGGCTCAAAGATGTTATCAGAGATCACCCTCTCTGCTTTATTGTCCAAAGCATCAACTTCATCCTAAGGCCGGTCATGAGATGACAGCCAGCAGTAACTGGGGCTACACGTTTTCTCATTCACTTTGCCCATAAGTGTGAACATCCATCCTTGCCTTAAGGAGTAAATTAATCACAGCCCCCAAGGGAAATGGCATAGTACATTGACTGGCTGAGACTTATGGTTCTCCATCATAACTTCCCTTTAGAATTGTCTATGAAGTGTTTTTAATAACACCCAGTTCCCACACCCCTGAGACTCTAATTCATTACATCTTTATTTTTTAAAAGCTCTCCAGATGACTCAAGCATGCAGCTGTAGATTAGAAACACCACTTCTAAATGCATCCTTAAAGCTAGGGATGGGGGTAGTTAGAAGACAACAAAGAAGTAGATACTGTAGTAGAAATACAGCTTCATAATATTCACTCTTTTAAACATTTAAAATGTTAAATTTGCATATTAAGCATTCAAGAATCAAGAAAGTTAACGTTGTTTTTGCTGGCTTCTTAACAAAGAAGGATCATGGATAACAGATAAAAGAAAGAAATAATAGCTGAATGACACACCGAGGACAAAAGCTCCTTTTACTTGTCTCACACAAACATTCTTGTAAAAATTTCTGCAATAGATTAGACAACAGATGAGCTGTACCGGGATAAAACAGAGGGTTCGAGAAGACACATATAGCCCAGAGATCAAGGTGAAGTTCTCATTCAGGAATCTGAACAGATAGGAATGTTATACCAGGACCCAGGGGACCATGACATGACAGTGATCTGAAGCAGAAGCTATTTCCACTAGGAAAGTAACCAGTTTCAGAGGGTAGGCAGCTCAGAACCCATAGAAGGGAACCACTGTGGAAACAAAATTAGCTAGCATTGGTACAAGAAAAAAGAGCAGCTGCAAATGCCCTTCATGTCTAACTGTCGGTCATAATTTTATAGACAAAGCACAGAGAAAAAAAAAAGTAGCTCTTCCCAAAGTAATGGTGAAGAAGGGAGATGAACTACATGAGCCCTCTGTGTGGGCAATACTTCTTGTTATCACGCCGTTAGCAGAATTTTTCTTGCCAAGGTACAAGGCTGATGACCCGGCAAACCAAACATTTGGGTTCTAGCCAAAAGGAATTAAAAGAACAGAACATTAACAACTCAAAAAACACCCATCAAACAAATATGTGGTGAATGAAGGATGTGGGGGAATGGAGGACAGACATTCCAATATGCGTCAAGAACAAGATATAAGAAAAGCAATGATGTAAACGTTTTATCAAAATGGCATTAGTGAGGTCATTAATGATGTCTAAGTGTTGGCAACCCAAGGAGTTTTGGGTATGTAAGCAGAATCACACAGAACACAATTCTGGCAAAGCGACAAATAGGAAGCACTTGTGCAAACATTAGGCGACAATGTCCCTTTGGGAAAGACATGAACGTAATCCAAAAAGAAATGAGTGCATTTGTCCTGTCTAAAAAAGCAGTTGTCTAATTCCTGACCACTTCAACAGGCCCTCCTCTTAAGAATAAGAATCAGGAAGCTCTTCTGTCTAAACTGAATTCTTTATATTTTAAGAGGGTTTGATCTCTAGTCTTAGAATTGCATCCACCACAATTCTCAGAAAAGTCAGTATTCGTAATGCCTCCTGTCATTGTCATTAAGAGCACAATTTTGTATATTTTTTATCTTTGCAAGGAGAGGGGTAGAGGGAGCTTTGAGTGAGAATGATTGATTAATAAAAATTAATCAATCAGCTTTGATAAGAAGAAAGAGAATTAAAGACAAAGATGAGACAATCTTCGTCAGAACTCATTCATCCAATATCTATAAAAGTCCACAATAAGCCAGACATCATAATAAAGACTAAGAACATAAAGGTGTTCTGTTAACTGACTGCAAAAGAGGTGACTGATAAGAACTTGTGAATCAAAGCTTGGGAGGTGATGGTGGGAAGATATTTGAGCTGAGACCCCAGTTTATGAAAATTCTGTTCATTGGTGTTTTGATGGACTGAAGAGATGAAGGAATGGGAAATGGTGATAAATTATTTATGCTATAAATTTAAGTCAGTACACGTGAAATTTGCTCCTTCCAAAATTTTAAATGATTTTCAAATTTGTAAATCCAGGTACTTCAAGTTGTTAATGTATCCTATAGCTTTGAGTCATACAGCCACATGTCAAAATTCAACTCCAAATTTATGTTTTTCAGGAACTCTTCCATCCTCAGATCACTGCAGCTGCCCCCTTAGTACCCATTTACACTATTTTGTACAGTGTGATAACAGAATTGGCAGGAGTTAAGCCTGTAGACTCAGACCAGTTATGCTCATCTCCTGGCTCTAAAACTTCCAAGTTGAGTGTGACCCTAGATTTTCTCAATGAATAATTCCTTAAAAACCCTTGTCACAGTTCCTGACACAGGAAATAAGGATGGTAAATGTTAGGTATTATTATTTTTAGTTTCTCTATTGCTTTAAATTCTTCTTGATTTATTTCATACACATATGTTTGGTCTCAAGAAATATCTATTGAATAACAGCTTATATAAATAAACTCCAATGCATAGAAATATAATAATTAAATAATGTATAAATGGTCAAATGTCAGAAATTTTGAGCATTTTTATTTACAGTGTGTCAGAAATTTTGAGTATTTTTCTTATATTGTGCTGGGTTAGTAAGATCAGATTTGAAGGTTGCACTGACTTCAAGAACGGGTGCCTAAATCCGTGAACTTTATGATACAACATGCTTAGGCTCAAATTCAGTCACTCATGTGTCTCTTACCTTCAAACATCCACAATTTCCCCCCAGATAAAAGAATTGGGGGATAACTTCTAGATAACCATTTTAGGACTAGAAGACACAAGAATAGAAGACTATAAAGTATATACTTTATGATAAATTTTTGGTACTCTAGCCAGACTCCATGCCAGGCCAGCTCTTTCCTACAGGGATGGAAGAGAGGCCTCAGCCACATCTGTAGAGGTGCACGTTTGAGAAGCACATGCAGAGCAGCATCCCCCTGTGTGATATCAGTCTCAGGGCTCCAGTGCATCTGTGGTTCTGGATCCTGAGATATTTAAACAAAGCCAGCATGAGATTCTCCTAAAGTTAGAAGACTGTACAGCTGACTGCTTGAAGATAGGAGAGGCATTGCTTGGTGAGTTCATACCTGTGTAGCTGATAGTCTTTGAAACATGATCAGCAACTAAGGAGATAGCAAAATCTGCAATGATGCAGGGTCCCGCATCTCTGACCATTCCTACCGTTTTATTTAACTTCCCATGAAGATCTTTTTTTTTTTTTTCTTTTTCAAACAATAATATTTGATACCTAAGCTTCCTGGAAGCTTAACAAAATTCTCAACTTAAAATATGTATTGTTTAAAGAACAATTACAATTTGTAATAGTGAATATGCTAATAAAATTCATCTGATTATCACATATTTTACACAAATAATGGTATTCAACACTATATCCCCAAAATATGTATAATTCAATAAATATATATATATATTATTTTGCAACCCTGCTTCAAAGTATAATAGAGCTATACAGAAAACCATTTATTTACCCTTCCCCATGGTTCTAATGAAAATAAACACATACATGTTGCTGAGACAATGTTACTGAGTCAAGCTCAGGGTGTTTTCGTTTATGGAAGTGGTGATTTTGAGGGGAGAGGGAGGCTGTTCCCTCCATAGCACAACACTTCACAGTCATTCATTTATTACTTCATTTAATCCACTTGCCTCCATGAGGCTTAGCACAACATTCCTTAAAGTCTGTGATAATTTTTTTTCTGGCAAGATGGTTGACTAGAGCTGGCCAGCCCTCACCTCTAATGCAAAAAAGGACCAAAGCAACAAATAGATAGTCACCTGTAGAATAGATAGTGTAGGAGAAAACAATGGAATCCAGCTAAACAGTGAAGAGAGCCCCCAAGACCTGGAAACTCAAGACAGCAACATAGAAGGACAGGGGAAAACTCCAACCAGTACTAGCATGGAGTCTGGAGAAACCCTGCACTGCTAGGACAGTTAGGTGGGGCTTTGGAGGCTGGTGATCCCACCACAGATACCTGCAAATCAGGCTGTGGGGTAAGTGTGCAGCCCTCATGGACAGTGACCCCAGCTTGTGGAGCAGCTAAGAGTCCACAGGACTGTATTTTCCCAGAGGGGAACTACACATGGAGTCACTCCAAGTCCCCTCAGCCCCAGGCTGCCACTGGACATCACCATTTTGGGAGAGAAACCAGGGAAACTCAGAGTCCTGCCAACCTGGCAGCCCCACACATCCCAGCAGAGAGCGCAGGGGGCAGCACGCTGGTTGCCTACATCTATGCCTCCTTCCCCTGGGACCTCAGAGCCCCTTCTGGGAGCTCAGAACCCTGCCCAACTAAATGCACTGCCCCTGCCCCAGCAGAAAACAAGCAGAGATAGCATTGGTCCCTTGCACTGGTCACCTGGACCCATGCCCTCCTTCCTCCAGAGCTCAAAGCCCCAACCGACTCAATGCCCTGCCCCCACCCCAGCTGACAGCGAGTAAGATCTGTGCCACTCCCCTGCACCACATGCCTAGATCCACACCCTCTTACTCCAGGAGCTCAGAGGTCTGCCTGATGCATCGAGCCTGCCAGCACCAGCAGAGTGTATGCCAGAGGTGTGCAAGCCACCTAGATCCACACCACCTTCACCAGGAGCCCAGTGTCTCATCTGACACAGTAGCCCACCTGCACCAGCAGAGAAGATGCAGGGTGTGAGCCAGCACTTGCCACCACACTCACACAACCAAACATATAAAATCCAACCCAACCATTAATATAAAACACTTCTACACATAAGAGTCTCTCCCCTCAAAAACCACCTCAAAAATTAAAAGAAGCAACTACACCACCAGATGTCCAGACATCAGCACAGAGATATGACAAACATTTAAAACAAAACAAAAAAACAGGAAAATATGACTCCCCCAAAAGAAGACTACAATTCATCCATACCAGACCCCACACAACAGGAAACTAGCAAATTGCCTGAAGAGGAATCCCAAACAGCAATGCTAAGGAAACTCAATACAATGGAAAAAAAAATAGATAAAAATCACAATGAACTCTAAAAAAACAAACAAACAGGACTGACCCCATGGCGCACTCAGGAGAGTGCAGCGCTGGGAGCGTAGCGACGCTCCCGCCGTGGGTTCGGATCCTATATAGGAATGGCCGGTGTGCTCACTGGCTGAGCACGGTGCGGTCGACACCAAGCCAAGGGTTGCGATCCCCTTGCCAGTCCTGGTCCGGTACGGGGGCGACACTGAGGGTTGCGATCCGTTGCCGGACACGGAAAAAAAAAAAAAAAAAAAAAAAAAAAAAAAAAAAAAAAAA
>NW_007735878.1:38632-44565 GCF_000696425.1 Galeopterus variegatus
ATCTAAAAAAACAAACAAACAGGGCTGACCCCATGGCGCACTCAGGAGAGTGCAGCGCTGGGAGCGTAGCGACGCTCCCGCCGTGGGTTCGGATCCTATATAGGAATGGCCAGTGTGCTCACTGGCTGAGCACGGTGCGGGTGACACCAAGCCAAGGGTTGCGATCTCCTTACCTGTCACAAAAAAAAAAAAAAAAAGTCCAGAACATGTTATGAGAAATTCAACAGAGATATAAACAATTAAAAAGGAACAAGCAAAACTCCTGGAACCAAAGAATTCATTCAACAAAGTAAAAAATATAAGTGAGAGCATAAGCAGAAGGCTAGAACAAGTAGAAGAAAGAATTTCTAAATTAGAAGACAAGTTTTTGTTTTTGTTTTTTTGTCTTTTTTTTTTTTTCCGTGTCCGGCAACGGATCGCAACCCTCAGTGTCGCCCCCGTACCGGACCAGGACTGGCAAGGGGATCGCAACCCACGGTGTTGCCCCCGCGCCTCGCTCAGCCAGTGAGCGGGAACCGGTCTGTATGTGGGATCCGAACCCTCGGCGGGAGCGCCTCCACGCTTCCCAAGCGGCGCACTAGCGCAGTGCGCCACCAGGCCGGCCCCTAGAAGACAAGTTTTTTGAATTAAGATGGTTGGACCAAAAAATAGAACAAGAATTTTAAAAAATGAAGAAAGGCTACAAGATCTTTCTGATAACCTTAAGCTTATAAACATTCATATTATGGGCATACCAGAAGGGAAAGAGAAAAGAAAAGGCACTGAAAGCCTATTTAATGAAATAATAGCTGAAAACATCCCAAGTATTGGGACAGACATGGTCTTATAGATCCAAGAGCCTCAAAGGCCGTTTATAGACAGAACCCAAAAAGGACCTCCTCAAGACACATTATAGTGAAACTGTCAAAAGTTGAAGAAAAAGAAAGAATTCTAAAAACAGCAAAAGAAAAGTGTCAAGTCACCTATAAGGGAATCTCCATCAGGCTAATAGCAGACTTCTTAACAGAAATCCTACAGGCCAGGAGAGAGTGGGATGATATATTCAAAGTGCTAAAAGAAAAAAACTGCCAACCAAGAATACTATGTCCAGCAAAGCTTTCCTTCAGAAATGGAGGAGAAATAGTATCTTTCCCAGACAAACAAAAACTGCAGGAATTTGCCACCTCAAGACCAGCTCTTCAATAGATACTCAAGGGAGCCCTACATCTGGAATCAAAAGAGAGATATATATCACCATAAATACATGAGAAAGAATAACAATTGCTAGTAGAACAGATTCGCAAATGAGAAAGAGAAAAAAAATGTGTCTTATCACTATAAAAAAAACAGTGAACATAAACAATAAAAGGGAAAGAAAGGAACAAAAGAAATATATATAACACATTAAAAAAATAATAAAATGGCAGGAATAATGCAATACCTATCAATAACACCCCTGAATGTAAATGGATTAAATTCCCCACTTAAAAGATATAGACTGGCTGAATGGATTGAAAAACTAAATCCAATTATATGTGACCTGCAAGAAACTCACTTCACCAGTAAAGACTTACATAGGCTTGCTTGTAGTGAAGGGATAGAAAAAGACATTCCACACAAATGGAAAACAAAACAAGCAGGAGTTGCCATACTTACATCAGATAAAATAGACTTTAAACCAAGAACTATAAACAGAGACAAAGAAGGACATTATATAATGATAAAAGGACCAATGCAGCAAGAAGATATAACTATCATAAATATATTTGCACCCAACATCAGAGCTCCCAGATATATAAAGCAAGTGTAATTAGATCTAAAGGGAAAGATAGACCCCAACACAATAATAACACTTTAACATGCCACTTCCAGCACTGGACATATCGTACAAAGAATTAGCAGAGAAATTTTGGATTTAAACAGCACTTTAGACCAAATGGAGTTGACAGCCATATATAGAACATGACATCCAACAACTGCAGAACATACATTCTCCTCACCAGTGTATAGTTTATTCTCCAGGATAGACCACATGTTAGTCCACAAATTAAGTCTCAACAAATTTAAAAAGATTGAAATTATATTAAGTACATTTTCAGACCATAATGGAATAAAATTAGAAATTAAAAACAAACAAAACTCTGGTAACTATATAAACACACAGAAATTAAACAGCATGCTCCTGAACAACCAATGGGTCAAAGAAGGAATAACGCAGGAAATAAAAAAATTCCTTGAAACAAATGAAAATACAAGCACAACTTACCAAAACCTATGTATACTGCAAAAGCAGTACTGAGGGAAGTTTATTGCAATAAACACTTACATCAGAAGAACAGAATGACTTCAAATTTAAAAAACTAATGTCATGGCTCAAAGAATTAGAAAAACAAGAACAATCCAATCCCAAAATTAAAGAAAAGAAATAAAGATCAGAGCAGAACTAAATAAAATAGAGACCAAAAAAAGATACAAAAGATCAATGAAATATAAAGCTGTTTTTTTGAGAAAATAAACAAAATAGACAAACCATTTGCAAGACTAACTAAAAAAAGAGAAAAGACCCAAAGAACAAAATTCAGAAATGAAAAAGGAGACATTACAACTGATACCACAGAAATACAAAGAATTATTAGAGACTATTATGAGCAACTATACACCAACAAACATGAAGATATGGAAGAAATGGATAAATTTCTGGATACATACAAACTAACAAGACTAAACCAAGAAGACACAGAAAACCTGAACAGACCAATAACAAGCAATGAGATTCAAGCAATAATCACCAGCCTCCCAATAAAGAAAAGCCCAAGACCAAATGGTTTTATGAGCAATTATACACCAACAAACATGAAGATATGGAAGAAATGGATAAATTTCTGGATACATACAAACTAACAAGACTAAACCAAGAAGACACAGAAAACCTGAACAGACCAATAACAAGCAATGAGATTCAAGCAATAATCACCAGCCTCCCAATAAAGAAAAGCCCAAGACCAAATGGTTTTACTGCTAAATTCTACCAAACTTTTAAAAATGAATTAATATCAATCCTTTTCAAACTATTCCAAACATTAAAACACAGGACATTCTCCCATTAAATTCATTCTATGAGGCCAACATCACCCTGATACCAAAATCATACAAAGACACACACACAAGAAAGAAAACTACAGTCCAATATCCCTGATGAACATAGACACAAAAATCCTCAACAAATATCAGCAAACAGAATCCAATAGCACATTGAAAAGATTGTAAACCAGGATCAAGTGTGATTAATCCCAGGAATGCAAAGATGGTTCAACATGCATAAATCAATAAATGTGATACACCACATCAACAAAATCAAGGACAAAACCCAAATGATTATTTCAATAGATGCAGAAAGAGCATTTAACAAAATTCAACATCTCTTCATGATAAAGACTCCCAACAAATTAGGTATAAGAGGAAAGTATCTCAAAACAATAAAATCCACATATGACAAACCCAATGCCAGCATCATCCTGAATAGGGAAAAGCTGAGAGCTTTTCCTTTAAGAACAAGAAGAAAACAAGGATACCCACTTTCACCTCTCCTATTCTATATAGTATTGAAAGTACTAGCCAGATCAATTAACCAAGAGAAAGAAATAAAGGGCATCCAAATTGGAAAAAAAGAAGTCAAACTGTCCATGTTCACAGATGACATAATCCCATATATAGAAAACCTTAGAGACTCTACCAAAAAATTCCTAGGGCTAATAAACAAATTCAATAAAGTTGCAGAATACAAAATCAATACACAAAAATCAGTAGCATTTTTATACACCAACAGCAAATTAGCAGAAAAAGAAATCAAGGAAGCAAGCCCATCTATAATGGCTACCAAAAAAATAAAATATCTAGAAATAAATTTAACCAAGGAGGTGAAAGAGCTCTATAACGAGAACTACAAAATGCTGATAAAAGAAATTAAAGAGGACACAAAAATGTGGAAAGACATATCGTGTTCATGGACTGAAAGAACTGACATTGCAAAAATGTTCATACTACCCAAAGTGATCTACAGATTCAATGCAATCCCCATCAAAATACCAATGACATTCTTCACAGAAATAGAAAAAATAATCCTAACATTCATATGGAACAAGAAAAGAACTCAAATAGCCAAAGCAATCATGAACAAAAAAAATAAAGCTGGAGGCATAACACTGCCTGACTTCAAACTATACTACAAAGCTATAGTTATCAAAACAGCATGGTACTGGCATAAAAACAGACATTCTGACCAATGGAACAGAATACAGAACCCAGAAATTAACCCACAAACATACAGCCAACTGATCTCTGACAAAGGTAACAAGAATATATATTGGGGAAAAGACTGCCTCTTCAATAAATGGTGCTGGGAAAACTGGATGCCCATATGTAGAAGAATGAAACTAGACCTGTACTTCTCACCATACACCAAAATCAACTCAAAATGGATTAAAGACTTAACTATAAGACCTGAAACTATGAAGCTCCTAAAAGAAAATGCAGGGGAAACACTTCAGGAAGTAGAACTGGGCAAAGATTTTATGAATATGACCCCCAAAGCACAGGCAACAAAAGGAAAAATAAACAAATGGGATTATATCAAACTATAGAGTTTCTGCACAGTGAAAGAAACAATTAACGGAGCAAAGAGACAACCTACAGAGTGAGAGAAAATATCTTCAAACTATGCATCTGACAAAGGATTAATATCCAGGATATACAAGGAACTCAAACAATTTAACAGTAAAAAAAACAACTAACCCAATGAAAAAATGGGCAAAGGAACTGAATAGGCATCTCTCAAAGGAAGATATACAAATAGCCAACAGACACATGAAAAAATGCTCAACATCATTAAGCATCAGAGAAATGCAAATCAAAACCACATTAAGATGTCATCTCACCCCAGTTAAACTGGCTATCATCAAAAAGACAGAGAACAACAAATGCTGGCAAGGATGTGGAGAAAAGGGCACCCTCCTACATTGTTGGTGGGACTGTAAATTGGTGCAGCCATTATGGAAAACAGTATGGAGATTCCTTAAACAACTTCAGATAGAACTACCATACGATCCAGCAATTCCACTGCTGTGTGTATACCCAAAGGAATGGAAACCATCATGCCAAAGGGATACCTGCACCCCATGTTTATTGCAGCTCTATTACAACAGCCAAGAGATGGAACCAACCTAAATGCCCATGATCAGATGACTGGATAAGGAAAATGTGGTACATATACACAATTGAATATTACTCAGCTATAAAAAAGAATGGAATATTGCCATTCACAGCAACCTGGATGAACTTAGAGAAAATCATGTTAAGTGAAATAAGTTGGGCACAGAAAGAGAAATACCACATGTCCTCGACTCATAAGTAGGAGCTAAGACAGGAAGAGAGGAAGGGAGGGAAGAAAAGAAATGACAATCAATAATACGTTGAACTCTCAGTGGAGAGAACAGAACTGTGGTTACTAGAAGTGAGAAAGGGAGAGGGTGAGGGAGGTTTGTGAGAAATTAATTAATGGACACAAGGAATTAATATGTTTTGTAATGACAAACATGCTAATTATCCTCATTTGATCCTCATATATTGTACCCAGGTGTTGATATTCAACTCTATACCCCACAAATATGTATAACCAATTATGCTTCAATTTTTAAAAAGGCATACTAAATTCACAAAAGCTATATAAAAACTTTAATATGACCATTCATAAAATGTTATTATATATGCACTTTAGGTCTTGATCCTTCTGAAAAGATAGTAAACATACATGCGCTAAGACTTGCTCTACGTAACAGTACAGAGGATAGGGTGGAATGCTTTATGATGTGGTTCCTCTCTTGAATTCAGTCCTAGGAAGTGTCATTACAAAAACCCACACTGGCCTCGCCTGAGGACATAAGTTAGGGCCCAGTGTG
>NW_007735878.1:44614-47217 GCF_000696425.1 Galeopterus variegatus
ACCCCACAAATATGTATAACCAATTATGCTTCAATTTTTAAAAAGGCATACTAAATTCACAAAAGCTATATAAAAACTTTAATATGACCATTCATAAAATGTTATTATATATGCACTTTAGGTCTTGATCCTTCTGAAAAGATAGTAAACATACATGCACTAAGACTTGCTCTATGTAACAGTACAGAGGATAGGGTGGAATGCTTTATGATGTGGTTCCTCTCTTGAATTCAGTCCTAGGAAGTGTCATTACAAAAACCCACACTGACCTCACCTGAGGACATAAGTTAGACCCCAGTGAATATCTTCTTTGCTGTATTGTCTTTAAACTGTAGACATTTGGAAAATTCATTTCTATCCACTTAATTATTGGGAATTAAATAAATAAATAAATAATTTTTTTTAATTCCACACAAAAAAAATCTGTGATAATTGTCAAAATAACTTAATCTTTTTATCAGGACTTATCTCTGATGGTGCTAGAGTGGAAAAAAAAGTGACAATCATTAAGGCACAAATAGTTCTTCCTAAAAATATTACTTGAAATAGAATTCAAATGGTATTCCTTATCTCTCCATACACCTTCTTAAAACATTGACTTGAAAGACTTTCTTGTGTTGTTACATTTTTCTTTTTAGAGAGCAAAATTATGGTGTGCTCCAAAGGTATGTTATCATTGGCACGCAGGCGATTAATTTTTATTAAACAAAGACAGCGGTGGCATTTTAAAATTATTATTACTAGTATATGCTGAAGGGGAGGAAATGAACAGTCTTCCATTATGAATCACTCAAACTCTCTCTCTAAACAGTCTTTTCATATGAAGTTGAAATGAAGAATCTTTAGGTCTTTACAGTTGTTTTTTAAAAAATAAATGATTCAATAAGCTAGTTCAGATGTGATATTCAAGCAGTAGTGTGCTGGTCAATGTCTGTGACTGAAAAAGGGGAGTTCCGTTGTCTAGATGATGTCTTAGGGTATTATTATTGGCTGGAGCAAAGCGCTTAGCGTAAATTAACCCAGGGAATTCTCAAGGACCCCTGGGGAGTAAATAGGCAGCAAGTACGAGTTGTACTTTACAGGAAGCTGAGAGTTTCTGAGAAGATGAGACATCAAGTCCAGCAATAGAACATTAGGCAGCAATAAACATTTTCATCTGCGTAGTGGAAGAGGCCCACTCCTTTGGGGAAAACTACTCTTTCCTCCCCCACGTACTTCAGCCTTCGTGCTCTAACAGTTGTTCACCTAAATCCAACAGATTTTTCACCCAGCAGGAGCTCAGGGACCTGGTTAATACAAACAACTGGAAGCAGCAGCCTCCATGAATTTGGATCTTCCTTTCACCTCTTCCCGTATTGTCACCCATCCCAAAAAATGTATAGCTAGAATAAATCGTAGCCTAATGAAACAGGCCATACAATTGAGAAATTAAAATTTGTCTTATCCTTCTTGCTGAAANAAACTCATTGGCCAAAGAAATAAAAGTATCATTTTTTCTCTTCTCTCAGACATCCTTTTGTGTTCTGAATTTTGGTTTCAGACCCATTGGAGCAGATTAAGCTATATGGTCCCGAAGGTAGAGGCCATGAGATTTCTACCCCACTAGACCCTGAAGAGAGCCGGATTTCCAGAGCCTGGGAGCTGGAGATGATGGACTCTGGAGCAGTGGTGGCAGGCTGGGAGTAGAAGAGACCGCATGCTGGTCCCTCACAGCACCTGAGAAGTAGCAGAGCTTCTCGGCAAATGTCTAGAACCCTGCACAGCTTGGAGGCCCAGGTCCATGCCCCATGGAGGACATGAATCGTAGTGGGGAAACACCTTCAATGGACCACACAAGTTTAAACAACAAACATCTCAGCAACTATCAGCCAGGCCAGAGAACAGAGACGCTGGTCCAATTTTTCTAATTCATTTAAGCCCCTTGGCTCTTTCACCATTCTGAGTGAGGTAGGGAGGGCCTCCTGAACAAACAACTTGAATTCAGATGTCCTGCCTGCCAGGCAAATAGAGCAATCCATATTTAATTTGATTCATAACAAAGAAATGAGACAGTTTTTGTATCTGAGTCATACTGAAAATCTTGGAGTTCCTTTACTGTGGCAGGAAGGGCTTAGTATAATCCTCTCTTGCCTTAGGCTAACTAGACACCCTACCCTGTTAATCCCATACTCCTAGGAATGTTCCCCAGTGCCTGCAAATATTTCCACTGCAAATGAATGAACTACTCATGAAGTTAAGCTTAGCTAGCTGGCTCAGGGCTTTGACATTTTACACCCACAACATGTAGATTACCTTAGTTGTGGCATACCCCTATTTGATTAAATTAAATTCGATTAAAGATGTATGCATCCCTTTTTAAGTTAGTAATTACTACGGGAAAAGGTTGTTCATATATACCCTTTTGCCTGGTGTGAGCATTTGGATATATCTGAGGTGCATTTCTAGACTCTTAGCTGCTTTGTGTAGAAATTTTATAAAACAAAGAAAAAGCAGACAAAGCAGGACAAATATATTAATCTCCACCAATAAGTAAGTGGCCAAAGCTCCCTTGCCTTCCATGTCATCAGGGAATAGCAAAGAAGGGTGTGGTTAGAGCGTTAGGT
>NW_007735878.1:48139-49559 GCF_000696425.1 Galeopterus variegatus
GCTCCCTTGCCTTCCATGTCATCAGGGAATAGCAAAGAAGGGTGTGGTTAGAGCGTTAGGTTATGGAGCCAGCTTTGCTCTGAAGATAGTAAGTCCTATTTTTTGCATTTAATGGAAAGCAGGTGTCTCTACCTTCAGACTAGACAAATTTAAGCTCCATTAAACAACTTGGGCCTTGGTTTCCTCACCTAAAAGTTTTTGTGTTCAAAGATCTCCAAGTGTCCTCACAGCACAGAAATTCTGATTCCAAGATATCATAAAATCCCAAAAACAAAGGACGAGAGGGGCATTGTTCTTATTCTATTGTCCATCCAGCTGGATTTATCAGATTAAGAGTCCGAGTTTATAAATAAAGAAGAAAAGACACTGATACAATATAGAACTTGAATTTGCAGGGACAGCATTTTTCATCCATATGGATCTCAACTATTTCACATGCTAACAAATAATTGACCAGACTATAGGAATGATTTTGTCTATTCATCCACTTTTCTTTATAACAGTAAAAATAACTTTATTCCTTTGTTATAAAACTGTATTCACATAAAATTAGGGAAATGCAATCCTCGACAGTTTCTGAGATCCAGCTATGAGAGAAGTTGCCAGGGGCCCGGACGTCTCCTGATATTAGCACAAAGGTAAGAGTGCCACCTGCTGGCTGACGTTCACAAATAGTGTCTTCATAATTTTACACAATAAAATTGTTATTCCACAAAGAAATTCTAGAACTTCATTCTATATCCTGCTTTGATGAAAATTCTGGGCTTTTTAATAACTTGACATACAGAGTTTAGATATAAAAAACCTTTTGTCCAAAAGTCCAAAATACACAAAACATGAGTATGCCAAAGTATTACTCTCTGAATTAAATAAATACTTATTTTAATTATGTCCTACAATATTAGCACATCAAAAAGCTATCAACCTATTGGGTCCACGAGTAAGTAGATAGTGTCTTTCTTTAAAAGCTTCTAAGAAAGCTAGAATATTTGGAGTGTTTATACAGTAGGAAGTAGTGTCAGTCACCAGAAGACTCCTCAGTTTGACAGCAGCAACCCAAATAGTGACTCCATCAACAGAGTTCAGTGAAGGAAGAAACAATGCACAGTGAAGTTGAAAAGTCAGATATCAGATTTAACCATAACTTCATGCCTCCACTCTGACATCAGTGGGCAGATGAAGGCCGGACTGAAGCACCTGCTGACTGTTCTTCATGGGGTGTTGTGACATTAACATCTGGGGGCCACAAAGAGCACAGTATTATCTCCTTCAGAGAAGATTCTCTTTTAAGGGGACTCCCTATAGCAATGGAATTTCTCAGGGAATGTTTCACATAAAAAACAAGAAAACGGGCCGGCCCGGTGGCGCACTGCTACAGTGCGCCGCTTGGGAGTGCGACGGCGCTCCCACCGAGGGTTCG
>NW_007735878.1:50377-51912 GCF_000696425.1 Galeopterus variegatus
AAAAAAGAAAAAAAAAAAAAAAAAAAACAAGAAAACTTCAATCAATAACTTAGATCAGTAAATTTGAGGTAATCCCAGGAAAATTTACTCCACTGCCTGAAATATTGCATAACTACTTGGTGCAGTCCTGAAAGGACATCTAAAGAAGTGTGAGAGACAATTGAAATACTTTCTATTCCAAAAACTTCCTATGTAAAAAGCATTTAATTGGAAGAATACAATCATTCTAAATAGATGAGGCTCAGTATTACCAAGAAGCCAGGAAACCGACTGGCACAATTCTCAAGGGTCCTTTGCTTTCCTATTAATTTCCTGCCTTACCTATATCATAAAGATAGTTGCTTAACAATTCTCTGATTCTTGGCATTAAAGGTCTTTTATTTCTCATGATGTCATGCTGTGAGACTGTACAGAAAATTAACTATTAAAATATTAAATCGAGTAACTACTATAGTCTAAATGAATTGAGGCATAGGCAAAGACAAAACGCATATTTAAAAAATATGCCTTTCTTCTGTTCAAAGATTATATCAATTGTGTTGTTTCCTCTGTGTACAAATGTGATTGACTAATGGGTAAGCCACCCTACAGATTACTCACAGTCTGTACGTTGAGTCGAAACTATTTCATGATCAAAGGGATGTTTCTGCTAGAATTAGTGACGTCTTCACACCTCTTCCATCACTGGTACCAGAAGAATGTCCGAATGCAGTTGCCCGAAGCTCACATACAGCCTCTGGTTCTCTGAGAATGTCTTTAGGTCAGTTTGCGTGGCTCCACCAACCTTGCCAAAGTACTAATGACAGAGCTCGGAAGCCACATCCACAAGAATGCAGGAAACCAGTCGTGAGTCTACATCAAGTTAATAACAATAGACAACTTGGAAGAAATTAGTTCATGTAAAGCAAGCCACTATTCATACTTACTCAGCATCGAAAAACACCACAGTTCGACTGCAGAAACAACATTCAGACCAACGAGAGTAATTTATATTTGTATTACACTCTATAATAAAAGATTTTCCTATATATGATTTCATTTGTTTTTCAGGTCCCTGAGATAGACCATTTTACAAATCCCTTGAAATCATTCGACTCTGGGCCGGCCCAGTGGCGCACTGTGTTAGTGGTGGTGCACTGCGTTAGTGCGCCGCTTGGGAAGCGTGGCGGCGCTCCCGCCGAGGGTTCGGATCCCACATATAGACCGGTTCCCGCTCACTGGCTGAGTGAGGCGCGGGGGCAGCACCGAGGGTTGCGATCCCGTTGCCGGTCCTGGTCCGGTACGGGGGCGATACTGAGGGTTGCGATCCGTTGCCAGACACGGAAAAAAGACAAAAAAAAAAAAAAAGAAATCATTCGACTCAATCTTTCACAGTCAGAAAATGGCTACTGGGTTTCCCCACTTGAATAATGTTTACTGTGGGACCAAAGAGCCCAGTAGAGCTTGTCAATGAGATACTAGTAAATGCTGAACCATAAACTGTAGGTTCATATAACCCAATGACACACAATGCTGCTGTCTTCCGGAGCTACCAT
>NW_007735878.1:52090-62040 GCF_000696425.1 Galeopterus variegatus
ATAAACTGTAGGTTCATATAACCCAATGACACACAATGCTGCTGTCTTCCGGAGCTACCATATACTCCCTTGATGAAATTCATCAATCACCCAAATAGCTGGGAAGAGGTGACAATGGACAGGTGCCAAAAATAGACTTTTCCATCTAAATTGAAGTATGCCAGGAGAAGTTAAAACAACGGAATGACATAATCTGCCTTGGGTTGAAGGTTCCTCCAAAACTTAATCCCCACTGTAACTGCTGAGGATGGGAAATCCTATTATGGTACTGAAAGGTGGGGCCTTGAAGAGGTGATTGGACTGTAGAACCATGCCATAGAGAACGGATTAATAATGGTGGCCATGGGCATGTTCAGAAGGTTTTAAAAAGAGAGTGAATGAGGAGGTTACTCTCTGCTCTCTCTGCTCTGCCATTTTCACAATGTGATAACCTGCCATCATGTCACCGCCAACAAGGCCTTCACTAAATGTGTTCCCGGGACTTTGGACTTCCCAGCCTATGAAACTGTAAGCAAAAAAAATTTGTTTTCTTTATAAAATATCCATCTCCAGGTATTTTGTTATAAGCAACAGAAACGGACTAATACACAATAAAACCTGCTTTTTGAATACATCAAATGTATATCAGTGTCAAAATATATTTGAAATTCTCTAGATAAAAAAACAGAGGTCCTGGAAGGTTACTTTTTTATCAAGATCCCACAGTTAGTTAATAGCAGAGTCAATACTAGAACCCAATTCTTTTAAAACTGAATCCAGATATTAGGGTTGCTGATTGAAACAATGTGAAAGAATACAGGGTAATTCACCAAAATGGTAAAAATAAAAACATACCTGGCCAATAAATTAGTAGCCAAAGAATAAATTTAAACAATAACGAAGTACCATAATTTCCCAGTCTAGCACTGCTGAGAACTTAATTATTGAGAGCATGAAGAAACAGACTACTATGTAAGCAGCTGGTACATGTAAGCAGCTGACTACTTATGTAAATAGACTACTTATGTAAGCAGCTTAGGAAAGTAAAGTGACCCAGCATTTATAGATAAATATATAAATATATGTATAGAAATAGACATAAATATACCTTTAAAAATATACAAATATCCATACTTTTTCATCTAGTAATTGCATTTCTATAATGAAAACAAAATTATTTACAAAGTTGTGTATCTCAGAGTTAATTACAACAGAAAAATAATGAAAATAATATAAATGTCTACCTATTTATATTACAATGGAACACTATATATGACAGAATGCTATGCAGCCAAGGAAAATCAAACTATTTTGAAGAATAGTTTGAGTTGAGAAAATGCTTTTGATATATTATCCAGTGGGGGGGGTGGGGAACAGTTTATAAACAATATGATAGGTGTGATCCCAATTAAGTCAATATTTGTGAATAAGCATATTTAGCAAATATATAGTTACTAACACACACAGAAAAAGATAGTGAAGGGGTCGACCCCGTGGCTCACTCGAGAGAGTGCGGCACTGGCAGCGCCAAGGCCACGGGTTCGGATCCTATATAGGGATGGCCGGTGCACTCACTGGCTGAGCGTGGTGTGGACGACACTGAGCCAAGGGTTGCAATCCTCTTACTAGTCGAAAAAAAAAGGACACCGAAGAAAATGCAATGTAATAACAGTAGTTATTTTTGGATTAGAAATTACTGGGGTTTTTTCATCTTAAGTTTCTATATTTTCCAAATTTTCTGCAGTGAATATACACTTGTTTTTGTTTTGTTTTGTTTACCAGAAAAATAATTTTAATTAAACTAAACACAATGCAAGATGAGATATTTAAGAACAAACTGGAACTTACGCTTTGGGAGGATCAGAGGCTGCAGTGTTTTCAGGCACCTCAGGTGAACAGGGATTAGCACTTGGGCAATTCATCTGGCTCTTAATTTTCTGGAAGTTAAGGCAAAAATGGAGTAATAAGTTCCATTTTCTGTCAACAGAAAACACATTAATTTATTTACAGGGTTTTTTTTTTCCTCCTGAAACCATAGTGAAGCAGAAATTTAGCAGCATTTGAATCCCTATATAAAAAACCTCCTTAAACATATTGAGCAATAACTTTAACTGTGGTATTAAAAATAGATTTCTTCTGCATCTTTTTAGGCATCAACCCTGTGAAAAATCATATTTCACTATATGAAATTAAATACAAATACAATTCTGCTTGAGAGCTGTGTAATCAATTGCTATCAAGAGATGGGTTTTTATAACTTGCATTTGGGTAGCAAGTGATTTTAACAAATTCATACTAATCTATCCTATAATGCTTTATTCTATAGGAATCATTTCACTGATTATAACAAAGGCTTAGTTAGAAGAATGTTTCCTTTTATTCAAAAGGAATGTCTTCAATATCTGAATATCTTAGATTAAAATAAACAATCCATTGGAGATTCTTTGATGGGACAAATATATTTAAATAAGTGTCTTTCCTGCATAATTGAGCTAATGTGGGTTTTCTCGTTTGGAACACTGACACATTTCCAGTGGCTGCTGACTATGGATGGAGACTTCCCTTCTGCATATCCCATTCCAAGCCTTCCTAATGACCACAGAGCAATCCCCTCGGAGCGCTCCACTTCCTACCCCTCAGGAATACAGACAACGCAGGAGCAGGTGCTAGCTCTCTGTCGCTTGCTCGCTTACTTCTCCAGCTGTGAAAACACTTAGCTTAATACGCAGTGAGTCGGCTTATGGAGGGCAGACCACATTTCTTTGCTTCTGGGTATGAACACCCTTTCACTTCCTCCCTCAAAAACTGATCACAGGGCCGGCCCGGTGGTGCACTGGATAGTGCGCCGCTTGGGAAGCGCGGCGGCGCTCCCGTCCGAGGGTTCGGATCCCACATACAGACCGGTTCCCGCTCACTGGCTGAGCGAGGCGCGGGAGCAACACCGAGGGTTGCGATCCCGTTGCCGGTCCCCGGTCCGGTACGGGGGCAACACTGAGGGTTGCGATCCGTTGCCGGACACTGAGAAAAGACAAAAGACAAAAAAAAAAACTGAGCACACCACACTATTAATTTTCTTTATCTAAACTGTCTGTTTGTCCCTACTATTTATCTTCTACCTTAAGTCAATTCTCTCTACAGTATAAAACATTCTTCCAGTTCAATGGTGACTATTTTGATAGCTATGCTCTAAAATATTCTCAGAATTTTTGAAAGTTTTAATAAGATATTTAAACTTTCCCTTTTACCTCTTAATAGACCTGATAATTTCATTCAGAGAAAAATTCCCATAGGGAAATCACATTATATTTCCCCTAATAGACTTGTCCTTTTGAAGTGTTTGTTCAGGGAGTCTACCTATTATTATAAAGTCTACCAGTTTATCTGATATCCAGTTGGTTTCCTGTGGAATACTAGCTTTAGTGGCTTCCTTTTGCACTGTACTTGTATACTAAAAGAATAAATAAATAAATAAATAGTGACACCATAGTGTTTTCATCTGCAAACAGAGAAGTTTCCACAGGTGGTCACTTTTTAACAAGCATATATATGCATGTGCAAAAGCAGACATATATACTAATTTCTACTTTGAACTCTTGGAATTTATCATAATTCATCAAGACAGGACTGAAATTCGCTTTTTCATACAATATATGAAAGGAGGCATCACTGAGCAAAGTATGATATAAATAAAATGGAGGTAGGGGTTATACTAATTAAGAAAATAAGTTATTTTCACACTCCTGAACAGCCTCCATTTATGTACAAAATACTGTGTCAGCTCAAGCCAACAACATCTCCGACCACACCGAAAGTACATTTGGCATTACAAGAACCCTTTCTGATATTCTGTACTAGGTTTTATAATCTAGCCACCACGTCATGGATATTTGGCCCAAAACTCTTGCAAATTGACAAACCTAATGACCTCTGCTTTCCTGTTTGAAGTTTCTATACATTCAAACTTAGAGAGTGCAACCTAGAAAAAAATTTGAGTGACGTAGGAATTAAGCAGAATACTAACAAAAGGACACACTCTCTCATTGGCCATAGAACTTACGTTCTTCTATGAAAGCTAAAAGTTGAATCCTAGAATAGAGGTAGAGATTACAAACACTAAGAAGCATTAGTTAAAGGACACATGGAAGACCTTGGCACCAACTCTTTATGTTACTGGTGTGAATATAGGTTAGTATGATATACATTGTACAAGGAGGAAAAAAATGGATATTTAGTATCACATCTGGAAAAAGGATCAATACTGATATTTGACCTCAAGACTATAAGAGAATAATAGCATTATGAAGTGTTTAAGACATGCCCAAAATGTCTTAGGGAAACTTACAAGTATATCATTTAATCCTGCAACACTAAGATCTGTCTTTATACCCACATTTAACAAATGAAGAACATAGAGGTTAGTAATTTCCCCAGGGTCCCACAGTTAATAACATTGAAGTTGGAACTCAAACTTCCACAGCCTAAGCCCAGAGCCCGTGTTCAATTTGATTTAGTATACTGTTTCTCTGTTTTCTCTCCTGGGTCCTTGAAATTATTTGACATTTTATATTGTAGACTTCTAAGTGTGTGATTGAAAGTCTGCAGAGGAAGAGAGGAAAAAGGGGGAAAGCTTAGAAAAATATGTAGGATGAAGAAATTTGTCTTCTCTGGAACTTGAATAATACTATTACCCTAAGTAAAGACTTGTGAGCCAATAGTACTCGATATTGATGAATACATATGCCAGCAAAATAGGTCTCCAGCTGTTTAAGCTAATTGCTTATTTTTTGGACTGGCTTTTTTCAGAGCATTAGTGATAGTTTTAGCCGTGTTTTCCATTTGCATCATCAGCATAGACTGATCAAGAGGCTATTGTTTTGAAAATCAACCATCTCTCAATAATTAATCACTTGCTTTAAATAAAATGTATTTCACCTGCAGCATATACAATTGGGAATTTCTAAATTGTGCTTACAAGGCTCATCAGGCTGCCCTGTGCCACCTGACCCTCGGTAACCTCATGTTCTTTGTATACATGTATTCTCTGCAGATTGTTTCCTGATCGCTAGACTGCATAGAGTGATTGCAACTATGAAGAATTCACCATGGTAAAACAGACTTCCTAAAGTAAGGAAATCAGATCCCTTGTAGGAGTGGGCTTCCATGTCACCTTTAATTCAAGAAGCAGGTATTGAGTGCCCGCTTGTAATGCAGGTAATGGAGATACAGCATGAATAAACACACTGTCCTCGAGGAGCTCAGTCTACTTTTAAAACAGACAAGAACGTCAAATGCTATGATATAGTGATAAATATTATAATCAACAAAGCAAAAGCCATTACGAGAGCCCAGAAGAGGTAATCAGATGAGGGAAAAAGAGAGAGTGGATGATTTGTGCCTTGGGATTGGATAGAAAAAGGCTTCCAGAATAAAGGCCTCTTAAACCAAATTTCAAAGAATGAGAAGGTTTTAGCTAGGGTGGAGGAAATTCCAAGCTCAGAGAACATAACCAACAATAAACAGCCCTTAGAAAATTGTGTCAAAACAGTAAACTCTAGGTGGGCTGGTGTACTTGATTGATAGTATGCTTGTGGAGGTGCAGAGAACGATAGAGCTGGAAAGAAATACTTATGATTCCCAAAGCCACATGCCCTAATAAACAGACGTTGTGAATTATTCACTGATATTCTCTGACACTCACATATTCCCTTGGCTGAAGACAAATAAGTATATACCAAAGAGCATAATTAGAAAACCACTGCACAGGTTTTGATAAACATGGCAGACTGAATAGAGGATTGAATAAATGAAATCCCACTAATATAAATAGACTAAAAAAGAACAATTAAATAAAAGCAGAGTGTTTCACAGGCCACTGAGAATGGAATGGATATAATGGCAAATGAGAGATACTAACAAAATTTTAGAATATTAAAAGCAAATAGATGGATGGTAATGGATTGAGTAGGTCCGAGAAAGCTGAGTGCATTCAGAGGAAGAACGAATGTGACCCAAGACCAGTGACACTGCAGAATCCCAGAAAAGCGTAAGAATTAGAAGTAGAGTATCTATAAAGGTGGGTACGATGGCTGGGACAAGTATCTTTGCTGTACCTTGGAAGAAGACAGGAAATCTATCATGGAGAACATGAACCAGACAGGCTCTGAAAAGGCACACATGCCTCCACTCCCAGCTCTGAGTCCTTGGAAGACACCACAAAGCTACTGAAGTGCTATTTATTGCTAAGCCCAAATGTGATTTGAGGAGCCTGCTCAGTATTGCTCTCCCAGCATTCACTACCAACCAACCAGAGTTGGCACTTGAGTTAAAAATTCTTTTTCCTGATGTAGAGCAAGAAAGGGCACCCAAGGACCAGACCCACAGGTTCTCAAACACCTTACAAACCTTCAGCTTCACATGTATGTGCTGGTGTGTGCACAGATCTGAATCTGGTATGAAAGTATTATGAATTCATTTTAAACCAAACCATAAAGCATATATATCTACATTCCATAGTCTTAGCTAACATCCTTTCTCATGTGGACTTTTTTTTCCTTTTATTTTGTTTTCATTGTACATGTTTATGGGGTAGTTTATTGTTTCAATACATGCATATATTGTATAATGACCCAATCAAAATAGTTAGCATGTCTGTCATCTAAACATTTATCATTTCTTTGTGGTTATAACATTTAAGATCCTCTTTTCTGGCTATCTTGAAATGTACAATACAATATTATTAGCTATTGTCACCGTAGAACACCAGAACTTATTCTTCTTTAACTAACTTTGTGATTTTGCACTGGTCTACCAGCTTTTCCCTCCCCCCACCCCTACCCTTCCCCCACCTCTGGTAACCACTATTCTACTCTCTCCTTCTGTCTTTCTCATCTGGACTTCTACAGGTGCCTCATAACTGCTTTGCCCCCCACACTCTTGACGCTCTATAATCCACCCTCCATGTTGCAGCCAGAGCAATATTTCCAAAGTGAAGGTATGACTGTACCACCCCTCACGCCACTCTCATTTCTGCTATTAAGGACACTTCATAGCATGTCATTGCTCTTAAAATAGAGACCAAAGCTTTTCACTCGGTCTACAAGCCTCATGGGGTTTAACCCCTGATTCTCCATCCTATTTTACGCCGTGCGCCCCTACCCCCACCTCATTTTCTATACTGCTCCCCTCTTCCACAGGCTTTTGAAGATGATGCCTGCCCTCCTTGAGGACTCTTGCCCTTACTCTTTACCTGGCTAATTCTTATTCATCCTTTAGGTCTCAGCTTTAATGCCACTTCCATGAGAGCCTCCATGAATCCCCAGGTGCCACCGTTGCAACATGTGCCCTTCCTGCAGAGCACATGCCAATGCTGTCATTTTACATATATCCAAGGGCCCTATTGTTTCAATGCCTGTCTCTCCTGCCAGACATTAAGCACCAGGAGTTCAGAGAAAATTAAAGACTTTCTTTTCTTTTCCCAATACCTAGCATCATGCATGGCATATAGAAGGCATGCACTAAATATTTATTTAATTTGGTTGACTTTGGTGATCTGGATTTTGACCATATATTTTCACTCCTAGAAAATATGCCCATAGACGATATTTACTAAGAGTTTGCTTTCATTTTAAAACGAAGTATTATGGTTAAACAGACAAGAAATAACACTTAGCAAATAGTATGACACATTTCAATAGCCATTTTAATTTCATCAGAATTATTCCACCATTTCTCAGGATATTTGCAAAGAACTATTGAATAAATAGTCACAGCACTTCCTGAAATTGCATGCAGCTGGAAATCCTGCTGGCTCCAAAAATAAAATTTTTTCCCCTTGAATTGGATTTGTGGGCTGCTTTTTTGGAAATAATAGAATCCCTATTGTCCTCAGCATTGTTTCAAGAGTCATTAAGAATCACATTCCCATTTAGCAAGCTATGTGGAACCCTCTCATTTCCCACCTCTATGTATCTCTTCTCTATAATAAGTTTTAAATTAAAACCATAAAGCTACTCTGGCAGTTTAGATGAAGCAACGACAGCCATAAAACACCATTTGCTTCACTTCCTCCCCTAATTCCTCCTTAAGTGAAAGATGGGCACTATGGAGGAGTTGGTACTTTCATGGTGATATATGACTGGGAGCATCCTCTAACGCAATTGTTGACCCAACATAACACAAGAACTGTAATGGCGCCCCATGAAATGGAAGCATGACATAAATTGTACAGTCTTCTAACAGCCAGACCCAAGGACAACCAGGTTTAACTGGGGTGCTGTTTGTTCAGTAGTTATGAATGACAACTCTTCGGCAAAGCTGTGAAACGCACACACAGACACACTCTTACTTATGTATCACCCAAAGTTCCTTAGCACTTTGTCTCTGCCTTCACATACGAGGGTACTTCAAAAAGTTCACAGAAAGATTCCTATTATCTTTTAATTCTGTTTTTCCACGAACTTTTAAAATTCTCCCACACATCTCCACCCCCTCTGCCCCAGGCCTTGTGATTCGCCCAAGTTACTTAGACCATACCAGTCCTCCCTTGCAGGAAAAAAAAATAGTCTCAATCAAAGCGACCTACCTGGACTTCCACTTTCTTGGCATATGATTCCACCTGTGCTGCTCTCGCTCTAGCCAAATCAGCCACTGCTGCTTATCTGATAAGCTAATTTGTGCTAAAACATCGATGATGTGTTTCCTATACCATATACATTTTTTTTTTTTTTTGGCATCTTGCCAGTAAGCAAATCCAAATGCTTGTCCTTGGTTTTATAACACTCCACTCTAACCAACTGAGCTAAGAGGCCAGCCCTTTTCCATTTGAAGCTTATTGGGAGAGCNTAGTTATGAATGACAACTCTTCGGCAAAGCTGTGAAACGCACACACAGACACACTCTTACTGATATATCACCCAAAGTTCCTTAGCACTTTGTCTCTGCCTTCACATACGAGGGTACTTCAAAAAGTTCACAGAAAGATTCCTATTATTTTTAATTCTGTTTTTCCACGAACTTTTAAAATTCTCCTACACATCTCCACCCCCTCTGCCCCAGGCCTTGTGATTCGCCCAAGTTACTTAGACCATACCAGTCCTCCCTTGCAGGAAAAAAAAATAGTCTCAATCAAAGCGACCTACCTGGACTTCCACTTTCTTGGCATATGATTCCACCTGTGCTGCTCTAGCCAAATCGGCCACTGCTGCTTATCTGATAAACTAATTTGTGCTGAAACATCGATGATGTGTTTGCTATACCATATACATTTTTTTTTGGCATCTTGCCAGTAAGCAAATCCAAATGCTTGTCCTTGGTTTTATAACACCCCACTCTAACCAACTGAGCTAAGAGGCCAGCCCTTTTCCATTTGAAGCTTATTGGGAGAGCCAGAAATGAAAGAATCTTCAGCTAAATAACCACTGATGGGAACGTGGGGCAGAGAAAAGTCAGTGGAGAAAATCAGCTAAGAAGAGGCTGTCCATATTCTGCCCACGCATATGTATCCACCTTTTCAAATATCCAGCAAGGAGAAAACAACAGATGGCAGATAAGAATAAATCCTAATCTTCAGGATTGCATTCAATTCAATATTTGAATTGATAAAGTCCCTAAATTTGGTCCCTGCTTTCAAGGATATTACGGTCTGAGTTGCTCAGCTACATGTCAGTCTTAAAGTCAAAAGCTCTGTAATTCAGATTCCACTAAATATAAGGTCCATAAGGGCAGGGACCTCTTTCTGGCAACTATAAACTTAGTGTCTTTCACTGAGCTCAATAAATATTTGATGAATGAATGAATACTAGTAATATGGTCTTCCAAGTAATAAGGTTTTCTTAGCCCATTTTCTGTTTTACAAAATGGGAATGCCAATACTCACCTTATAAGACTTTTGGGTGGATTAAATTAGATGATGTATGGAGATGTACCTAACAAGTCTTTAGGAAATAGTAAGTAGCTTCTTTTTTTTTTTTTTT